>NW_026948532.1:5000-169060 GCF_035770615.1 Melospiza melodia melodia
CCTAACCCTAACCCTAACCCTAACCCTAACCCTAACCCTAACCCTAACCCTAACCCTAACCCTAACCCTAACCCTAACCCTAACCCTAACCCTAACCCTAACCCTAACCCTAACCCTAACCCTAACCCTAACCCTAACCCTAACCCTAACCCTAACCCTAACCCTAACCCTAACCCTAACCCTAACCCTAACCCTAACCCTAACCCTAACCCTAACCCTAACCCTAACCCTAACCCTAACCCTAACCCTAACCCTAACCCTAACCCTAACCCTAACCCTAACCCTAACCCTAACCCTAACCCTAACCCTAACCCTAACCCTAACCCTAACCCTAACCCTAACCCTAACCCTAACCCTAACCCTAACCCTAACCCTAACCCTAACCCTAACCCTAACCCTAACCCTAACCCTAACCCTAACCCTAACCCTAACCCTAACCCTAACCCTAACCCTAACCCTAACCCTAACCCTAACCCTAACCCTAACCCTAACCCTAACCCTAACCCTAACCCTAACCCTAACCCTAACCCTAACCCTAACCCTAACCCTAACCCTAACCCTAACCCTAACCCTAACCCTAACCCTAACCCTAACCCTAACCCTAACCCTAACCCTAACCCTAACCCTAACCCTAACCCTAACCCTAACCCTAACCCTAACCCTAACCCTAACCCTAACCCTAACCCTAACCCTAACCCTAACCCTAACCCTAACCCTAACCCTAACCCTAACCCTAACCCTAACCCTAACCCTAACCCTAACCCTAACCCTAACCCTAACCCTAACCCTAACCCTAACCCTAACCCTAACCCTAACCCTAACCCTAACCCTAACCCTAACCCTAACCCTAACCCTAACCCTAACCCTAACCCTAACCCTAACCCTAACCCTAACCCTAACCCTAACCCTAACCCTAACCCTAACCCTAACCCTAACCCTAACCCTAACCCTAACCCTAACCCTAACCCTAACCCTAACCCTAACCCTAACCCTAACCCTAACCCTAACCCTAACCCTAACCCTAACCCTAACCCTAACCCTAACCCTAACCCTAACCCTAACCCTAACCCTAACCCTAACCCTAACCCTAACCCTAACCCTAACCCTAACCCTAACCCTAACCCTAACCCTAACCCTAACCCTAACCCTAACCCTAACCCTAACCCTAACCCTAACCCTAACCCTAACCCTAACCCTAACCCTAACCCTAACCCTAACCCTAACCCTAACCCTAACCCTAACCCTAACCCTAACCCTAACCCTAACCCTAACCCTAACCCTAACCCTAACCCTAACCCTAACCCTAACCCTAACCCTAACCCTAACCCTAACCCTAACCCTAACCCTAACCCTAACCCTAACCCTAACCCTAACCCTAACCCTAACCCTAACCCTAACCCTAACCCTAACCCTAACCCTAACCCTAACCCTAACCCTAACCCTAACCCTAACCCTAACCCTAACCCTAACCCTAACCCTAACCCTAACCCTAACCCTAACCCTAACCCTAACCCTAACCCTAACCCTAACCCTAACCCTAACCCTAACCCTAACCCTAACCCTAACCCTAACCCTAACCCTAACCCTAACCCTAACCCTAACCCTAACCCTAACCCTAACCCTAACCCTAACCCTAACCCTAACCCTAACCCTAACCCTAACCCTAACCCTAACCCTAACCCTAACCCTAACCCTAACCCTAACCCTAACCCTAACCCTAACCCTAACCCTAACCCTAACCCTAACCCTAACCCTAACCCTAACCCTAACCCTAACCCTAACCCTAACCCTAACCCTAACCCTAACCCTAACCCTAACCCTAACCCTAACCCTAACCCTAACCCTAACCCTAACCCTAACCCTAACCCTAACCCTAACCCTAACCCTAACCCTAACCCTAACCCTAACCCTAACCCTAACCCTAACCCTAACCCTAACCCTAACCCTAACCCTAACCCTAACCCTAACCCTAACCCTAACCCTAACCCTAACCCTAACCCTAACCCTAACCCTAACCCTAACCCTAACCCTAACCCTAACCCTAACCCTAACCCTAACCCTAACCCTAACCCTAACCCTAACCCTAACCCTAACCCTAACCCTAACCCTAACCCTAACCCTAACCCTAACCCTAACCCTAACCCTAACCCTAACCCTAACCCTAACCCTAACCCTAACCCTAACCCTAACCCTAACCCTAACCCTAACCCTAACCCTAACCCTAACCCTAACCCTAACCCTAACCCTAACCCTAACCCTAACCCTAACCCTAACCCTAACCCTAACCCTAACCCTAACCCTAACCCTAACCCTAACCCTAACCCTAACCCTAACCCTAACCCTAACCCTAACCCTAACCCTAACCCTAACCCTAACCCTAACCCTAACCCTAACCCTAACCCTAACCCTAACCCTAACCCTAACCCTAACCCTAACCCTAACCCCTAACCCCTAACCCCTAACCCTAAACCCTAACCCTAAACCCTAACCCTAACCCTAACCCTAACCCCTAAACCCTAACCCTAACCCTAACCCCTAAACCCTAACCCTAACCCTAACCCTAACCCTAAACCCTAAACCCTAAACCCTAAACCCTAAACCCTAAACCCTAAACCCTAAACCCTAAACCCTAAACCCTAAACCCTAAACCCTAACCCAACCCCTAACTCTAGTACTCCAACCCTAACCCTAGTACTCTGGAAAAAGTTAATACTTCTGAAAAAATTAATACTCACAGGAAATTGAGTACTCTGGAAAATATTGGTACTCCTGAAAAAATAAGTACTCACGGAAAAATGAATACTCCTGAAAAACAAGTACTCTGGAAGAAATTGATAGTCTGGCAAAATGAGTACTCTGGAAAAAGGAGTACTCCTGAAATAGTGGTACTCTGGGAAAAAGAGTACTTCTGGGAAAAAGGTACTTGTGAAATAAAGGTACTTAGGGTTAGGGATTAGGGTTAGGGTTCGGTGCTGGGGTTAGGGTTAGAGTAGGGGATTGGGGTTAGGGTTAGGGAATGGGAATGTAATGTTGGGGTTCTGATTAGGGTTAGGGTAGGGATTTGGGGATGGGGATACCAGCAGCTGGAGGAGCACTGATTAGGGTTAGGGGAGGGAAATGGGGTTGGGGGTGGCAACAGCTGTGGGAGTGCTAATTAGGGTTAGGTCAGGGAAATGGGGATGGGGGTAGCAGCAGTGGGGGGAGGGCTAATTAGGGTTAGGGCAGGGAATTGGGGGTGGGGGTGGCAACAGCTGGGGGAGGGCTAATTAGGGTTAGGGGAGGGATTTGGGGATGGGGATACCAGCAGCTGGAGGAGCACTGATTAGGGTTAGGGGAGGGAAATGGGGTTGGGGGTGGCAACAGCTGTGGGAGTGCTAATTAGGGTTAGGGCAGGGAATTGGGGTTGGGGGTGGCAACAGCTGGGGGAGGGCTAATTAGGGTTAGGGTAGGGAATTGGGGTTGGGGGTGGCAACAGCTGGGGGAGGGCTAATTAGGGTTAGGTCAGGGAAATGGGGGTGGGGGTGGCAACAGCTGGGGAGGGCTAATTAGGGTTAGGGCAGGGAATTGGGGGTGGGGGTGGCAACAGCTGGGGGAGGGCTAATTAGGGTTAGGTCAGGGAAATGGGGGTGGGGGTGGCAACAGCTGGGGAGGGCTAATTAGGGTTAGGGCAGGGAATTGGGGGTGGGGGTGGCAACAGCTGGGGGAGGGCTAATTAGGGTTAGGTCAGGGAAATGGGGATGGGGTTGGTGTCCAAACCCTGGTAAAAGCAGCCCTAATTGTTGAAATTAATCGTTAAAACTAACCCTAATGCAAGATGGCGGCCCCCACGCGATCACGTGATTTATTTTCGACATGGCGGCGGTCACGTGACTGGGAGCAAAATGGCCGCGCCCGGCGGTCGCTTCCGGCAACAACATGGCCGCGCCCGGAGGTAACTTCCGGCAACAACATGGCCGCGCCCGGAGGTAACTTCCGGCAACAACATGGCCGCGCCCGGCGGTCGCTTCCGGCAACAACATGGCCGCGCCCGGCGGTCGCTTCCGGCAACAACATGGCCGCGCCCGGAGGTAACTTCCGGCAACAACATGGCCGCGCCCGGGGGTAACTTCCGGCAACAACATGGCCGCGCCCGGCGCTCACTTCCGGCAATAACATGGCCGCGCCCAGGAGAGCACGTGGTACGGGGACAAAATGGCGGCGCCCTGTACGAATGACGTCACTTCCTAAAAAATGGCGGCGCCCATGACCGGATTTTTTTTCGGGTTTTGGGCGGGTTTTTCGGTGTTTCCGAGGGTCCCGGTTGCCGCGGAAGGGTATTCCAGTTCGCGTGAGGCCAGCGGCGTGGCGGGGAGCGGCTTCCGGGGCGCGGGGCGAGTGCCGGGTTTTCGATCGGGCACTGGGAGGGACGGCTATGCCCGTGGGGTCCTTGTGGGGGTGTGTCGCTCTCGTGACGTCACGCGGCGGCGCTGTGTATGCAGTGTGGTGCTGAGGACGACAGGGGGCGCTGTAACGGGGCGTTGTAATAATTGCACTACGAGCAGTGGGACGGCAGGGGGCGCTGCTTCAGCGCTGTGGCCAACAACAGGGGGCGGCGCGCATGGGTGGGGGGGTGCTTCGTGACGGCGGCTGGTGGATTGGCAGTCGGGGTGGGGGCTGCGTTGGGGGGGGGGGGGACGGACGACGACAACAGGGGGCGGGTGCTTGGGTACTCGGCAAGGTTTTTCTGTACAAGGGATGGTGGTTGGGTGATGGGGGTGGTGTGCACGGCCAGGGGGGCAGCTAGGGGTGGGTGCTTGGGTATGGGGGTGGTGCCTAGTGACAGGTGTGAGTCATCATGCTTGATTGGGGGCAGCTGGGGTGGGGGTACCGATTAGGGGTGGGTGGGGTCCCCTATATGGTACATGTAAAAAGAAGAAAAACTATATGTCTGGTGCAGCAGTAGAAACTTTCAGGCTCCCGGGGAGTAAATGCTTTGTTTAATAATTTTTTCTTTTTTTGCTTTACTCCCAGGGAGCCTGAAAGTTTCTACTGCTGCTTTTTTAAAACTAAAGCTAGAAAGGAAAACAAAGTTAGAAATAGAAAGAAATGAGAGAGAGAGAGAGAGAAAAGAAAGAGAAAAGAGAGAAGAGAGAGAAAAAGAGAGAGGAGAGAGAGAAAGAGAGAGAAAAAAGAGAGAAGAGACAAAAAAAGATTAAGAGAGACAAGAAAAAAAAAGTCAGAGAAGACAGAAAAGAAAGAGAGAAAAATAGAGAGGAAAGAGAGAGAGAGAGAGAAAAGAAAGGATATGGAGAAAAAGGAGAGAAGAAAGAAAATAGAGATGACAGAGACACAAAAGAAGACAGAGAAAGACAAAAAGACAGAAGAAAAGACAGAGAAAAAAGAACACAGAGGAAAAAAAAGAAGTCAGAGAGACAGAGGAGAAGAAAACACAGAGAGAGAAACCAAGACAGAGACAGAAAAGAAAAGGAGGGTGGAAAAACTGAAGAACGGGAGTTAAAAGGGAAAAAAAGTGGTTAGGATTAGAGTTACAGCAAAAACTCAGGGTAGAGTGAAAAAGGAAAAGACTAAGAGCAAAAACAGACAAACCAAGGAAAAGGAGAATGCAGACAGAAAAAGAAGCAAGAAGAGGACAGGTGAAAGTTATAAAGGAAAAGAAATAAGGTGCAAAGTAAAGAGAGAAATAGAACAGAGTTACAGAAGCAAGACAGCGTCAGAAAGAGTGAGACACAGAAACAGAGGGTGGGAGACAGATGGAAGTTAAGTGAAAAATAGAAAAGGAAAGTAAGGAGCAAAAGGAAGAAACACAGAGGAAAAAAATTACAAAACCACACCAAAAAAAGACAGGAGCCGTAGGGGGAAGGGGCGGTTTAGGGAAGGGCAGGGGGTATCTTTATTAGGGGTGATTCAACTTTATTACAGGAAATCAGCAAAAGACATAGACATAGAAACAGTGCATACAAATGCAAGCACAGATACAATCCATAGACACAACAATAAAATCTAATTCACGTACAAAGCAGTACAAAGCAGTACAAAGCAGTACAAAGCAGTACAAAGCAGTACAAAGCAGTACAAAGCAGTACAAAGCAGTACAAAGCAGTACAAAGCAGTACAAAGCAGTACAAAGCAGTACAAAGCAGTACAAAGCAGTACAAAGCAGTACAAAGCAGTACAAAGCAGTACAAAGCAGTACAAAGCAGTACAAAGCAGTACAAAGCAGTACAAAGCAGTACAAAGCAGTACAAAGCAGTACAAAGCAGTACAAAGCAGTACAAAGCAGTACAAAGCAGTACAAAGCAGTACAAAGCAGTACAAAGCAGTACAAAGCTTACCACAAACTGATAACCTTTTCCTATTTCCATTACATGTTAATCTATGATTACAGGAAACCCAAAACAACAAAACCACAGAGAAAACAACACTCACCCACCACAGACACTCGCTTCAAATACCACACAAACCCTCCAGCCCTCTCACCAAAACTACTAAATTAAACCCCAGCAATCATTGGTCCACGGGAACGTGGTTCCCGGGAGCCTCCAAAAAAATCGTCCTGCCTGACAAAAACCCCGGTCCCTGGCCGTTCCGTGCCCGAACTTTGGCGATGAACATCGCCTCACGGACCGACCGGGACCGAGGAAAAAAAAACCCAGCCGGGGGGAAAAAAAAAAAACCCCCCGGCTGGGGATTTTTTATTCTAATTTTAAAAATGAGTTGAAAAACCTGAAAAGCAAACAGCATACAAGGTTACAACCCTACAGACCTTCAACAGGCACACACACACACATACACACACTTCAGCTTACACACAAAAACCCACACTACCTCCCACATCACCCGCTCCGCTAACCCTCACCACACATTCGCACCGCTCCTCGGGAACGTGGCTCCCGGGAGCCCCCAAAAAATCCTCCTGCCTGACGAAAACCCCGGTCCCTGGCCATTCCGTGCCCGAACTTTGGCGATGAACGTCGCCTCGCGGACCGACCGGGACCGAGGAAAAAAAAACCCAGCCGGGGGGGAAAAAAAAAAAAAACCCCCGGCTGGGGATTTTTTATTCTAATTTTAAAAATGAGTTGAAAAACCTGAAAAGCAAACAGCATACAAGGTTACAACCCAACAGACCTTCAACAGGCACACACACACACATACACACACTTCAGCTTACACACAAACCCACACTACCTCCCACATCACCCGCTCCGCTAACCCTCACCACACATTCACACCGCTCCTCGGGAACGTGGCTCCCGGGAGCCCCCAAAAAATCCTCCTGCCTGACGAAAACCCCGGTCCCTGGCCGTTCCGTGCCCGAACTTTGGCGATGAACGTCGCCTCGCGGACCGACCGGGACCGAGGAAAAAAAAACCCAGCCGGGGGGAAAAAAAAAAAACCCCCCCGGCTGGGGATTTTTTATTCTAAATTTAAAAATGAGTTGAAAAACCTGAAAAGCAAACGTCACACACACAAGGTTAAATCCACTCACCCTGTGCTCACACACAGAGAGACTAGCACACACAGACAAACACAGCCACAGGCTCTCACACATGCTCACACGCTCTGCCCACTCACACGCTCGCTGCGGCCCTTACCTGAGACGCTGAAGAGCGTGCTTCGACGCATCTTCTGGCTGGCCCTCCCGGACATCAAATGGTAGATTAAGGAAATTGGTAGGCTCAGGGACCTGTGAGACAACAGAAAGTGGTCAGCAAGTGCCAATCTGACAGCCAGGAATTGTCCCCGCTCTGAACCGATAAGTTTTCTACCCAAAATCCCACAAAACACAAAGCAACAGGAAAATTTCTATACCTGTTCCACCTAACTATGACTAGCTGCCAGGGCAGGGCACCTCCGACCATAAGTGGTACAACATAGGTACGCACAATATAAGCCAATGCACAAAGTGCGATTGCAGACAATAAAAGGCAATGCACTTACATACATTATAAGTACATACAGTAGAAGCCAACACAGGTACACACAATATAATCCAAGACAGGTACAAGCAAGATAAGTACATACAGTATAAGCCAACACAGGTACATGCTAGATCAGCCAACAGAAGTACATACAATATAAGTACATACAGTATAAGCCAACACAGGCACATGCAAGATAAATACGTAGACTATAAGCCAACACAGGTACATGCAAGATAAACCAACAGACATACATGCAACATAAGTACATACAGGATAAGTCAACACAGGTACATGCAAGATAAGTACATAGACTATAAGCTAACACATGCAAGATAAACCAACAGACATACATGCAACATAGAGTACATACAGTATAAGCCAACACAGGTACATGCAACCTAAGTGCATACAGTAAAAGCTGACACAAGTACATGCAATATAAGCCAACACAAGTACATACAATATAAGTACATACAGTATAAGCCAACACAGGTACATGCAACCTAAGTGCATACAGTAAAAGCTGACACAAGTACATGCAATATAAGCCGACACAAGTACATACAATATAAGTACATACAGTATAAGCCAACACAGGTACATGCAAGATAAGTACATACACTATAAGCCAACACAGGTACATGCTAGATAAGCCAACACAGGTACATGCAACATAAGTACATACAATATAAGCCAACACAGGTACATACAATATAAGTACATACAATATATGCCAACACAGGTACATACAATATAAGTACATACAATATATGCCAACACAGGTACACACAATATAGGTAGATAGATACAATATAAAACAGGACTTAAGATCACTCTGGAAGATGAAGTCCTGAGACCTATACCCTTTCAGAAGATGGAACCTATAGAACTACTGCAGTCACGTCAGGAGGGTATAAGACACCGCTCTAGAAGTCCAAAAAAATGTCATTGGGAAAAAAGGCACTACCAAAGCTGGTAGTGAGAAGGAAGACAGATGAGAACATCTTCTCTAATCCTACCTGGCTCAGAGAGTAAAAATATAAAGAGGGCAGAATAAGGAATATCCAGAAAGGCACATGAGGAGAACATAGGCAATATGGCACGGATTAGTGCCGACAAAGCGTCAAGATGTAAGAAAGGCCTTGGGCGTGAGACAATGGACACACACAACATAACACAGACGCAGATGACCTAATGCAAAGGCAAGCGGGAACTTTCCCCTTAGGGATCTGATATTGCAAACACAAGATGAGCCACAGGAAAGGAAGACCTATGATGATGGCACGTGATGATGAAATGTAGCTCGCAAAAAGAAGTTAGTGTCAAAGCAGTTAGGAAGACCCTCGAGACGCTCGGCCAGCCGACGGAAGGAAGCGGTGTGCCGGATGACCGTGGCGATAGCTCCGGACCCGAAGGCGAGCCCCTCGGGGGAAACGGCCGTGACGATGCCGAGTCGAGGAAAACTGACGACGCAAAGTCCACGAGAACGTGGAGATGGGTCGGAACTGCCCTGCCTGGCAAAGGCTCTCGTGAGGCTGAGGACAAACCCTCTCTCTTTAATTCCAAAGAGCCCATCCCACTACAGACCTCTCAGCTAAGCTGATGTGAAACTGCCCCCTGTGATAGTACAGGCTTTTCCCCTTCTCCTGACCGCTGCCCCAACACTTAGCTTTTGGAACACGAGCGGACAAAATCCATCCTCGATCGGACGTGCGCGTTGAGATGTTCTCGATGTGTGTGATTCGGTGCTGCCGCTTCCCAGCTGTGGCTACGAGCCTGCTCAGGGTACCTAAGATACAACAGAAAAGGTGACTATTGCCCTCAAAAACAGTAATCCCCGGGACTCCTCCGCACCGCTGCCCCGGCTCACCTCAAAACTTGATTTGACTCAGGAGGGTGCCCAGAAGACACCTGCAAAAAGAAAATATACACGCTTAGCATGCTGCTGCATAACGCTCCCCTATGACTCAGCCTGCCTAAACACCGACTCACCTGCCCTCCTCTGTTCCTTGGTCATGCTTAGGGGAGGTACAGCACCTGCAAGGAAACAAAGCAAAAAAGCATGCTGAGACACTGGGAAAACACAACCTCCCTACCGTGACAAGTATACCACACCAATACCTTAGGTTTGCACCCACCTGGCATGAGCAGCCTCGGCCGGGATAGATCACAAGTGAACCACCTAAAAGAATAAAAAAAAGAAAAAAAAACAAGAGGAGATAGTCAGAGCTGGGCCAGAAACTGAGACCTCAGGAATAAAACTGCGTGTGTACGCTACGCAATGCTCACCTTGCCCACTGGCCTGGACTGCAGCTCTCTGCCTTGACTTCCTAAAAGGAAAGGCAAAAGAGCTGTGACAGCCATAATTTATGCTTCCTCTACAGAGGAAAACAGTGACTGACCTGCTTGGGGGAATCCCCTCACCCTAGATGGGGGCTCTGCCCTGGATTTGATCCTTCTGCATCTGAAAGACAGTTCAGAGAAAAGTCAAAGGGCTGCAGGATAACTTAGAGGCTCCCGACATGTCATGTCCATTTACAAATCCCATCTAGAGGCCAACTACACCCGACATCACAAAATACAAGCCCCCAAGACGCCTCCGATTGCACCCGGCTACGGGGCAGGGCGGAGCAGCTCCAGCACAAATGTGTGCAGACACCCGTGACACGGGACGGGACGAGACAAACAACAAGGACAAAACACACACAGAAACCTGTAGGCAAGGAAAATGACTGCAAGGACTGATAAGACGAAAAATGAGATGACCAAGGTTAGACTGATGGTGAGCTGATGAGGCTCAGAGATGCCTGGCAAAAGAAAATGCTAAACTTAATGATTCAGTCCAAGAACTGCAAAGATGAATGCCCAGGAGCCCTAGAGTCACAATGCTGTAACTCAGCTCACATGCTCACAAGTGCTAATCAGCCATAACGGAACCTTGCAGGGGGCAAGTGTCCATACAGCTGAGAACAAGACCTGAAAAGACCTCTGACAGGCTGCTTCTAAAAAGAGATGCAATTCTGATGCCTGTCTGGGCTCCCGGGTGAAGAGTTCCGTGGCACGGCTGCCAGGGCAAAGAACGCTGAGATCACGGATGCTAGGAAATGTTTCTGAGAGGCCCCTCATAGTGCTAAGATAAAGAGACATGACATATCCAGACAGACAATACACAAAAGACAAGGGACATAAGACACACCGGGACTGCTCTGCCCTGCTGCCCACCTCAGCACCGTAACCAAAACTGAGGCTTTGCTTTTATGAGGCCAAAGGGGCCACATGTTGGCTACCCTCATCTCCAGAGCCAATTCAAACCTCCCACCCTGGGAGTCTGACCTAGCACCCCACTTTCATCCCCTCTGTGGTTCATAGCCCTCTACTTATCTCACAGACATCTGGCGATACTGCTCTGTATCGGGTGCAAAGCAAGGCCGCCTCAGCAGCTGCGGAGTTCCTGCTGCCACCGGGCTGGTGTCTCTCAGGCAGCTAGATTAAAGAAAACCAAACATCAGTGCCTGATCTTGGCACCGCATCGGCCAAAAGGCACAAGTCTGCTACTCACTGTTATCCTACCAATGGCCGATCGCCTGGAGTCACACACGTCAGCCATGCTGAGACACCGATGCCACCATCACAGAGTACACCTGCATGAAGAGGACAGGAGATGATGTAGGATTGCTGAAAACTGCATGGACCGATGCTCCTCATCCCTACTTGCCTGACTTACCGGAATTCCTCAGTGGATCCGGACCCTACCCAGAAGACAGGGCTGACAAGATCAGCGAACCCGGTCCGTCATCTGGTGGGGGATGGCGGCTTGACGTGCTCAGAGCGGCTTGACTAAGGCACAAAAACAAGAATGGAGACTTAGACTTGCCCCGGGAATTGAGACCTCAGCAACAATGAAGGCTACTGTTCACTGCTCACCTTGCCTTCTTGAACTTGACTGCTGAGATCCAGCTTTGCATCCTAAAAATAAAGACAAAGAACAGACCTGTAACAGGGTCACACTTACCACACACCCTGCACAGACAACTGTTGACTGACCTGATTTCAGGAACCCTCTCACCCAGGATGGGGTGCGCAGCCATGAATGCAATGCGCCTGCACCTGAAAGAAAGTAAGAACATAGGTCAAATACCAGGAGGATAACCCAAAATCCGCAAAAACCTTCTATCGACCTAAGAATATTATCTAGAGTTCAAGTACACCTAACATTATAAATTCCAAGTCCGCAGGATTACTCCAATTACACCAGGCTAGGCAACAGGGCAGAGCAGCTCCGGCACAAATGTGTGCAGACACCCGTGACACAGGACAGGCAGGACAGGACAAACAAAGGGCACAACACACAGACAAAAATCTCTCGGCAAGGAAAATGGCTGCAAGGACTGAGAGAACGCAAAGGGAGATGACTGAGTTCAAACTGACGGTCAGCTGATGAGGCTCAGAGAACCCTGGAGGAAGAAGATGCTAACTGAAGGATGTATTCCAAGAACAGCAAAGATCAATGCCTAGGAATCCTATGGTCAAAATCCTCTGCCTGCCCTCACATTCTTACAAGTCCTAATCCACCACAATGGATCCAGGTGGGGCATAGCTGTCCGGACAGCTCAGAACAAGACCTGACAAAACACCTGACTGGATGCTTCCAAAGAGAGAACTTTTGACCGGGGAGCTGAGACAGATATAAGAACCGCATGTGTGGCCTGGGTGCCAGGACAGGGAATGCAGAGATCACAGATGCTAACAAGGATGCCAGGGTTTCTGACAGGCCCCCCTAAGGTAAAAGACATTGCATGCACAAACAACACATAATGCACAACAGACAAAGGACACGAGACACACCGGGACTGCTCTGCCCTGCGTACCGCAGCACTGGGATCAACAGTGAGACGTGGCTTTTATGGAGCCTAAGGGGCCACTTCATGAACACCGCCCAGCTCCAAATCGGACTCAAAAACCCCTCCCAGTAATTCCCAAACCAGCACCATGCCTTCATCCCCTCTGTGGGTCACAGCCCTCTACTTATCTCTCACACATCTGGGGATGCCAGTCCGTCTCAGGTGCAGAGAAAGGCCACCTCGTCAGCTGGGAAGGTCCTGCTGGCACCGGGCTGGTGTCTCTCAGACAGCTAGATTAAAGAGAACCAAACATCAGTGCCTGACCTTGGCACCGCATCGGCCAAAACCCCACCACTCTGCTACTCACCGCGCTCCTAAGAAGGCCCGGCACCTCCTAACCCTGACCCTCTGCCACACCTGGAATGCATCTGCACCTGAAAGAAAGTTAGAACATATGTCAAACACCACCAGGATAACTCAAAAGCTGCAAACACCTTATATCAATCTAGGAAGAGCATCTAGACCCCAAGTACATCCCACATTACAAATTTCAACTCCCCATGGTTTGTCCTATTGCAGCAGGCCAGGCGGCAGGGCAAAAGAGCCCCGGAACAAATATGTGCAGACACCCGTGACACGGAACGTGACCAACAGGGGGACGTGAAACACAACACATCATGCTTGCGGTGAGGGCCTCGAGGGAAGAGGGCAAAAGGGACCCCAAAGACACAGCAGGTAACAGGCACACGGGACAACACCAAACAGACCGGAGCTGTTCTGCACTGCCCGCCTAAAAGCTGCCATCAAAAGTAGAGTCTCTCCCTTCATTTGTCCTAACATGCCCTTGGACAAGATTGCTTCTGCCTCCGCTATTTGTTAAATCTGGCCCAAAAACTCCCAATCTGCTACACTCCCATCTCCAGGCCAAGGCCCCCAACTTATCTTTTGGATGATGAGTGATGGCAATCCACATTGGTCCTGAAATGAGTCTGCCTCGGAGGGCCCCTGATAGCCCGTTAGCCTCTTGGTCAGCTACAATAAAGAAAACCAAAACAAAAGTATGAGTCCAGAATTATGGGGGACATATCCCAGCCAGTCAGCTACTTGCCCTCTCCTGAGTGTGCCTGGCTCCCTCAGGCTCCAGCTTCATCCTGATTCCAAGGCTGTGGCCTTCATTAGGGGTGGCACCTGGGTTAGAGAAAGGCAAAGTTAAATGGCATTGCTGTGAGTGCAGTGGATGACCTTGTGTGCTGCGAGACATGGGAATGCCTCTGCTAAGCTTCTGAACAGCCTTGTGTGGGAGGGCCCTCAAATAAACACCCTTTCTCACCCTGCTGCCTGCAAACCCCCTCCCAAGACCTCCTAACTCGATACCTGATCACCCGCCCTCTCCTAGTCACAATCCTCAACTCACCTGAAGCTTCAATCTCAAACATCATCCTTGACACTGGGCAGACCTCTCTTGCAACATGATCAATCCGCTGAAATATTGTTGTACTTGAGAGCTGAGCAATAAGAACCACTTCTCTCCGCTGCTGACCTTGGCTGCTGGTATCCAGATTGACTTCCTAAAAAGAAAGACAAAGAACAGTGCGGTAACACAGTCACCATACACACTTCTGCTGCAGAGACAAATGGGGCCTCACCTGCTCGGGGCAATCCCCTCAACGGGATGGGGCCCTCTGGCACCGATTTAATCCATCTCAATCTGAAAAAAAAGGTAGGACAAGAGTCAAACTGTTGCAGGATAACTGAGGAGCTCCAGATATCCTGTGTCCATCTACAAATCCCACCTAGAGTCCAACTACACCCCACATTACACATTCCAAGTCCCCGGGATTTCTACTATTGCACCAGGCTATGCGGCAGGGCAGAGCACCTCCGGCTCATAGGTGTGCTGACACCCGTGACACAGGACAGACAGGACAGGACAGACAACGGGGGCACAACAGGAACAGAAATCTCTTGGCAAGGAAAATGGTTGCAAGGACTGAGAGAATGCAAAAGGAGATGACTGAGTTCAAACTGACGGTCAGCTGATGAGGCTCAGAGAACCCTGGAGGAAGAAGATGCTAACTGAAGGATTTATTCCAAGAACAGCAAAGATCGATGCCTAGGAATCCTATGCTCAGAATCCTCTGCCTGCCCTCACATTCTTACAAGTCCTAATCCACCAAAATGGATCCAGGTGGGGCACAGCTGTCCGGACAGCTCAGAACAAGACCTGGCAAGACACCTGACTGGATGCTTCCAAAGAGAGAAGAGAGTCTGATGCCTGTCTGAGCTCCCCAGTCAAAAGTTCTGTGGCCGGGCTGCCAGGCCAGGGAATGCAGAGATCACAGATGCTAACAAGGATGCCAAGGTTTCTGACAGGCCCCCCTAAGGTAAAAGACATGGCATACACAAACAACACATAATGCACAACAGACAAAGGACATGAGACACACCGGGACTGCTCTGCCCTGCGCACCGCAGCACTGTGATCAACAGTGAGACATGGCTTTTATGGGGCGTAAGGGGCCACTTCATGAACACCGCCCACCTCCAAATCGGACTCAAAAACCCCTCCCAGTAATTCCCAAACCAGCACCATGCCTTCATCCCCTCTGTGGGTCACAGCCCTCTACTTATCTCTCAGACATCTGGGGATGCCAGTCCGTCTCAGGTGCAGAGAAAGGCCACCTCGTCAGCTGGGAAGGTCCTGCTGGCACCGGGCTGGTGTCTCTCAGACAGCTAGATTAAAGAGAACCAAACATCAGTGCCTGACCTTGGCACCGCATCGGCCAAAACCCCACCACTCTGCTACTCACCGCGCTCCTAAGAAGGCCCGGCACCTCCTAACCCTGACCCTCTGCCACACCTGGAATGCATCTGCACCTGAAAGAAAGTTAGAACATATGTCAAACACCACCAGGATAACTCAAAAGCTGTAAACACCTTATGTCAATCTAGGAAGAGCATCTAGAGCTCAAGTACATCCCACATTACAAATTTCAACTCCCCATGGTTTGTCCTATTGCAGCAGGCCTAGTGGCAGGGCAAAAGAGCTCCAGCACAAAAATGGGCAGACACCCGTGACACAGAACGTGACCAACAGGGGGACATGAAACACAACACATCATGCTTGCGGTGAAGGCCTCGAGCGGAGAAGGCAAAAGGGACCCCAAAGACACAGCAGGTAACAGGCACATGGGACAACACCAAACAGACCGGAGCTGTTCTGCACTGCCCGCCTAAAAGCTGCCATCAAAAGTAGAGTCTCTCGCTTCACTTGTCCTTACATGCCCTTGGACAAGATTACTTTTCCCTCCACTATTTGTTAAATCTGGCCCAAAAACTCCCAATCTGCTACACTCCCATCTCCAGGCCAAGGCCCCCAACTTATCTTTTGGATGATGAGTGATGGCAATCCACATTGGTCCTGAAATGAGTCTGCCTCGGAGGGCCCCTGATAGCCCGTTAGCCTCTTGGTCAGCTACAATAAAGAAAACCAAAACAAAAGTATGAGTCCAGAATTATGGGGGACATATCCCAGCCAGTCAGCTACTTGCCCTCTCCTGAGTGTGCCTGGCTCCCTCAGGCTCCAGCTTCATCCTGATTCCAAGGCTGTGGCCTGCATTAGGGGTGGTACCTGGGTAAGAGAAAGGCAAAGTTAAATGGCATTGCTGTGAGTACAGTGGATGACCTTGTGTGCTGCGAGACATGGGAATGCCTCTGCTAGGCTTCTGAACAGCCTTGTGTGAGGGGGCCCTCAAATAAACACCCTTTCTCACCCTGCTGCCTGCAAACCCCCTCCCAAGACCTCCTACCTGGATACCTGATCACCCTCTCTCTCCCAGTCACAACCCTCAACTCACCTGAAGCTTCAATCTCAAACATCATCCTTGACACTGGGCAGATCTCTCTTGCGACATGATCCATCTGCTGAAAAATTGTTGTTCTTGAGAGCTGAGCAATAAGAACCACTTCTCTCCGCTGCTCACCTTGGCTGCTGGTATCCAGAGTGACTTCCTAAAAAGAAAGACAAAGAACAGTGCGGTAACACAGTCACCACACACACTTCTGCTGCAGAGACACACGGGGCCTCACCTGCTCGGGGCAACCCCCTCAACGGGATGGGGCCCTCTGGCACAGATTTAATCCATCTCAATCTGAAAAAAAAAATAGGACAAGAGTCAAAATGTTGCAGGATAACTGAGGAGCTCCATATATCCTGTGTCCATCTACAAATCCCACCTAGAGTCCAACTACACCCCACATTACACATTCCAAGTCCCCGGGATTTCTACTATTGCACCAGGCTATGCGGCAGGGCAGAGCAGCTCCGGCACATACGTGTGCTGACACCCGTGACACAGGACAGGCAGGACAGGACAAACAAAGCACACAACACACAGACAGAAATCTTCCGGCAACGAAAATGGTCGCAAGGACTGATAGAATGCAAAAGAACATGACCGAGTTGAAACTGATGGTGAGCTGATGAAGCTCAGAGAACCCTGGAGGAAGAAGGTAACTGAAGGATTTATTCCAAGAACAGCAAAGATCGATGCCTAGGAATCCTATGGTCAAAATCCTCTGCCTGCCCTCACATTCTTACAAGTCCTAATCCACCACAATGGATCCAGGTGGGGCACAGCTGTCCGGACAGCTCAGAACAAGACCTGACAAGACACCTGACTGGATGGTTCCAAAGAGAGAAGAGAGTCTGATGCCTGTCTGAGCTCCCCAGTCAAAAGTTTTGTGGCCTGGCTGCCAGGCCAGGGAATGCAGAGATCACAGATGCTAACAAGGATGCTAGGGTTTCTGACAGGCCCCCCTAAGGTAAAAGACATGGCATACACAAACAACACATAATGCACAACAGACAAGTGACACGAGACACACCGGGACTGCTCTGCCCTGCACACCGCAGCACTGGGATCAAAAGTGAGACGTGGCTTCTATGGGGCCTAAGGGGCCACTTCATGAACACCCCCCACCTCCAAATCGGACTCAAAAACCCCTCCCAGTAATTCCCAAACCAGCACCATGCCTTCATCCCCTCTGTGGGTCACAGCCCTCTACTTATCTCTCACACATCTGGGGATGCCAGTCCGTCTCAGGTGCAGAGAAAGGCCACCTCGTCAGCTGGGAAGGTCCTGCTGGCACCGGGCTGGTGTCTCTCAAATAGCTAGATTAAAGAGAACCAAACATCAGTGCCTGACCTTGGCACCGCATCGGCCAAAACCCCACCACTCTGCTACTCACCGCGCTCCTAAGAAGGCCCGGCACCTCCTAACCCTGACCCTCTGCCACACCTGGAATGCATCTGCACCTGAAAGAAAGTTAGAACATATGTCAAACACCACCAGGATAACTCAAAAGCTGCAAACACCTTATGTCAGTCTAGGAAGAGCATCTAGAGCTCAAGTACATCCCACATTACTAATTCCAACTCCCCAGGGCTTGTCCTATTGCAGCAGGCCTGGCGGCAGGGCAGAACAGCTCCGGCACAAATATGTGCAGACACCCGTGACACGGAACGTGACAAACAGGGGAACGAGAACCACGAGACATCATGCTTGTTTTGAGGGCCTCTAAGGGGAGAAGGCAAAAGGCATGCCAAAGACACACTAGTAAACACGGCACAGTGGACAACATGACACAGACCGGAGCTGTTCTGCGCTGCCCGCCTGAAAGCTGCCATCAAAAGTAGAGCCTCTCCCTTTAGCTGTCCTAAGAGGCCCTTGGACAAGATTGCATTCCCCTCTGCTCATTTTTAAATTTGGCCCAAGAACTCCAAATCTGCTACTCTCCCATCTCCAGGCAGTGGCCCCCGACTTATCTTTTCAATCATGGGTGATGGGAATCCATGTTGCACCTGAAATAAGTCTGCCTCCGAGGGCCTCGTAAGGGCCTGCGTGCCTCTCGGTCAGCTACAATAAAGAAAACCAAAAGCAAAGTGCGAGTCCAGAGTTATGTGGGCCAAATCCCAGCAAGGCAGCTACTTGCCCTCTCCTGAGTGGGCCTGGCTCCCTCAGGCTCCAGCTTCATCCTGACTCCAAGGCTGCGGCCTTTATTGAGAATGGCAACTGGGTTAAACAAAGGGAATGTTGAATGGCATTCCTGTGACTGCAGTGGATGACCTTGTGTGAGAAAGACAGGAAAATGCTGCTGCTATGCTTCTGAAAACCTTGGGTGGGGGAGCCCTGAAATAAACACCCTTTCACACCCTGCTGCCTACAAACACCCCCCCCCAAGAACTCCCAACTGGATACCTACTCACCCTCACTTCACCTACTCTCAATTCTCAAATCCCCTGAAGCCCCAATCGCACGCATCTTCTTGGACACAGGGACGATCCCTCTTATGACATGATTAATCTGCTGAAAAATGTACTGGAGTTGACACACCCTGGAATCTGTGAAAGCTACCCTCCTACTAAAAACAATGGAAGAAAAAAAAAAAAAAAAAACCAAACACAAGAACAAAACCAGAAACTACAAACGTACTTTACCCCCCCAAAACACGAAACTCAAAACCACAAACCTAAATACTCCCTGTATTCCATGGCATTTTCTTCACTGTATTTCCCAAGCCTCTGTTACTTTAGATGCCCAGAAACACCTGCTGAAAATGAGCTGAGATAAGCTAAAAGAGACTCTTCACTGAAATGAGAGGAGAGCTCTTACCCCAGCAGTTCCCAGGGAGGGAATGAAGGCCCCCAACCAAGGCTGGGGTTAATATACCCCTGATAGTGCCCGCCTCTCGTTCCCATGATGCCCTGGAAAAGGGAGGGGACTAATCCCACCGGGTATAAAAGCCCTCAGAAGAGCTGCAGCAGTTTAGCTCCTCTGACTCAGATTCAAGAGGAGCAAAAGGCTTGTTAAAGAAGAAAGCTCTTCATAGAAAAAATAGTGCTTTCCATTTTCACAGTGACTACTGGCAGCAGAAGAACAGAAAACTGGTAAGACATTAAACTTTTTCTTAAGGTTACATAGATAGACACATTGGGTGATATGCTGCTGCCTTACATAATTAGTCTTTGGTAATTGCTAAGTTGAACATCATGTAGGACAAAGTAGGGTGGAGAAGAATGATAATGACGTAAATAGTCTAAGTCTCATTGGGACTCCTAATTAGGCCTAACTGCATTAGAAATAAAAATGAGGAAAAAAAACCTCCTGGGTGGCTTATGTGTTAAGTACACGCCGGGCTTGCTCTTCTCTAAGATACCTGCTCCAAAGGCACGGAAAAAAAGTGGCCAGAAATGAATACTTAAATCCTAAAAATGCTGAAAAAGACACAGCTTTCTTCAAGTGAACCCATAAAAATTAGACAGCGGGGCAGTTAGGTCCACTGAAACTGATAACATGACAAATAAACTGATTCTACCCTATAATTCGTTCTCCAAAAATATTGTGAAACGAAGGGTTCTCCTCAATTTAAATCCCTCAAGCAATGAAAAAACAGATTTTTTTCTGTCAATCAAAACCCTTAACAATGAGGGACAGCTGGGGAAGGTTTGCAGGAGGCATTT
The DNA here is from genome assembly GCF_035770615.1 of Melospiza melodia melodia. Lineage (NCBI taxonomy): Eukaryota > Metazoa > Chordata > Aves > Passeriformes > Passerellidae > Melospiza > Melospiza melodia. Next base: position 25,286 of record NW_026948532.1, read on the forward strand.
AAGACTCACAAAGCCACCTGACTTTGGGGTGGTGACGGCTTGTGTCTGTGAGACGTCTGGCGCGAGGCACGTTTTTCAGCAAGCGGCCGGCCCCTCTGGTCCGTAGACCTCTGAACACGGGTGCTGGCCCTTTTCCCTAGCAATGACAGCTAACTAACTCAGGTTCGAGATGGCAATTTGCATGAGGCACTTGGCACTACCAAAGTACCTTGAGGTGTCCCTGGTGCCAGCTGGAATCTGGAAGGCATGCTTCACAAAATAGAATTTCAGCAGACACCGCACCGCTCCGGGCTACAGGCCCGTGAACGCAAACACTGGCCCTTTCCCCTGGCAAACGAAACTCACCTGCCCGGGTTGGTTCAGAGGAGGCGCTTGGGACTGACTACGCGGCCTGATTTTGCAGAGGTGCTGGGGTGGGCTTGAGAGGCATCCTGTGCCATGCGAAATATGAGGAGCCGGCTGGGCACTCGTGGCGGCTGAGTCCTTACCAAAAATGCCACCCCGTTTCCTAGGTAAACAAAACTAACCGTTCCGGGTTCCTGGTGTCCCTTTGCAGGAGGCACCAGTTATTGTTAATGCAGCCTGAGTGTTCACTACTGCCGGCTTGGGTCTGCAAGGCATCTGGTGCAATGCAGAATTTTAGGAGCCAAACAGCCACTCCAGGCCGCGGGCACCCAAACACCAAAGCAAGGTCTTTTCCCTGGAAAGAAAATGCAACAGACTACGTTCCTGATGGCAGATTGCAGGAGCGCCTTAAGACGCTCAAACCAGCCTGACCTGCAAGTTGTGCCAGCTTACGACCTGGAAGCATCCTGTGCAATAGGGAATTTCAACAGGCAGCGGAACACGCTGGGCCTGAGGCGCCTGAAAAAAAATGCTGACCCGTTGCCCTGGGAAACAACGCTCAACGGCGCAGGGTCCTGATGGCAGACTCCGGGAGACGCTGGGCGCTGTCAAAGTAGCCTGACTTTGCAGTGGTGGCAGCTAGAGTCCGGGAGGCAACCTCTGCAATGCAGAAGTTCAGCAGGCGATGGGCCTCTCCGGACAACAGGCCCCTCAACACGGAGACCGGCCTTTTCCCCTATCAATCCACACTCACCGGATCACATTCCAGATGGCAGATTACAGAAGCCACTTAGCGCTGTGAAACCAGCTAGAGTTGGAACTGATTCCACCTGAGGTCTAGGGGGCACCTGCGCAAGGCAAAAGGTGAGTAGGCGGACGGCCCCTAGGACCTGAACACAATAGGCAGCCCTTTACACAGGGAAGTGTAACTCACCGGCCGAGGTTCCTGATGGCAGACGGCAGGAGACGCGTGCTGAAGAAAAAGCAGCTGGAGTTGGAACTCGTGCCACCTTGGCTCGAAGAGGCATATTTGGCAATACAGAAATTTCAGCAGGCAGCCAGCAACTCCGGGCAAGGCCTCCTGAACACCAATGCTGGCCCTTTCCCAGAAGAAGACAACTCAGCATCCCAGGTTCCTGATGGAATATTGCTGGAGCCATTTGGGACCCTCAAACGAGACTGACTGTACGGTGGTGGCAGCTTGGGTCTGGGAGCCATCCTGCGCAATGCAGAATTTTAGCCGGCTGATGGTCACGAAGGGCCCCTGGGCCCTGAATGTGAACACCAGCCCTTTTCTCAGGTAAGCGTGACTCAGCTGCCAGGTTCCTGATGGGAGATAGGAGACACGTGCCGAGGCCAAAGCAGCTAGTATTGGGACAGGGGCCAACTGGGTCTGGGAGGCAGATTGGGAAATGCAGAAGTTCAGAAGGCAAACAGCCGGCCACTCCGGGCCAAACGCCCCTGAACACTAATACATACCCTTTTCCCAGGTAAAGAAAACCGAGCAACCCGGGTTCCTGATTTCAAATTGCTGGAGGCGCTTGGGAGTCTCAAACCGTCTCGACTCGGCACCTATGGCAACTTGTATCTGGGAGGCATCCTGCGCAATGCGGAATTTCGGGAGCTAGCCGTCCACTAAGGGCCCCCGGCCCCTGAACAGGAACGCCAGCCCATTTCTCAGGGAAGCGTTACTCAGCCACCCGGGTTCCTGATGGCAGATGGCAGGAGACACGTGCCGAGGGAAAAGGAGCTGGACTTGGAACTGGTGCCGGCTTGGGTCTGGGAGGCACATTTGGCAATGCAGAATTTCAGCAGGCAGTCAGCCGCTCGAGGCAAGGCCTCCTGAACAACGCCAGCCCTGTCCCAGAAGAAGAAAACTCAGCAGCCCAGGTTCCTGATGGAATATTGCTGGAGCTATTTGGGACCCTCAAACCAGCCTGACTAGGCGGCGGTGGCAGCTTGGGTCCGGGAGGGATCCTGTGCAATACAGAATTTCACCAGACAGCCGTCCACAAAGGGCCCCTGCGCCCTGGACACAAATGCCACCCGTTACCCCAGGTAAGTGTAACTCACCAGCTCGGGTTCTTCATGGAAGATTGCTGGGGACATTCTGAACCTTCAAACCAGCCTGACTTTGCGGTGCAGGCAGCTAGGGTCTGGGAGGCATACTGTGCGATGCAGAATTTCAGATGGCAGACAGCCAGCCCCTCTGGACCAGAGGCTCCTAAACACTAGTGCTGTCCCTTTTCCCAGGTAAGCAAAACTCAGCCCCCCAGGTTCCTTGTTGCAGATTAGTGGAGGCACTTGGGACTCTCAAATGAGCTCGACGCGAGTGAGGTGGCAGCTTTGGTCGGGGAGGCATCCTGAGCAATGCAGAACTTCAGCAGGCAGACAGCCGGCCGCTCCGGGCCACGGGATCCTTAAAATTAGTCCTGTCCCTTTTCCCAGATAAGGAAAACTCAGCCACCCAAGTTCCTGGTGGCATATTGTTCGAGGCGCTTGGGACTCTCAAAAAGATCAACTAGGCACAGGTGGCAGCTTGGGGCTGGGACGCATCCAGACCAATGCAGAATTTCAGGACACAGCAGGCCACTAAGGGCCCGGGACACCAATGCTGCCCATTACACAGGGAAGTGTAACTCAGCAGCTCAGGTTCCTGAAGGAAGATTGCTGGAGCCACTTGAGACTCCCAAACCAGCTTGACTTTGCGGTGGTGGCAGCTGGGGTGCGGGAGGCATCCTGCCCAATGCGGAATTTCACCAGGCGGCCGGCCGCTAAGGGCCCCTGGGCACTGGACAAAAATGCCGCCCATTACGCAGGGAAATGTAACCCAACCACCCGGGTTCCTGATGGCAGATGGCAGGAGACACGTGCCGAGGACAAAGCAGCTGGAGCTGGAACTGGTGCCGGCTTCGGTCTGGGAGGCACGTTTGGCAAAGCAGAAATATCAGCAGGCAGCCAGCCAATCTAGTCAGGGCCTCCTGAACACAAATGCCAGCCCTGTCCCAGAAGAAGAAAACTCAGCACCCCAAGTTGCTGATGGGAGATTGCTGAAGCCATTTGGGAGCCTCAAAGCCTCCTCATTCTGCAGCGGTGGCAGCTTGGGTCAGGGTGGCATCCTGCGTAATGCAGAAATTCAGCACACAGCAGGTCACTAATGGCCCCTGGGCCCTGAAAAAAGATGCTGCCCTTTACACAGGGAAGTGTAACTCACCAGCTCAGGTTCTTGATGGCAGATTTCTGGGGCCATTTGGGACCCTCAAACCAGCCTGACTCTGCGGTGGAGGCACCTTGGTCCGGCAGGCATCCTGCGCAATGCGGAATTTCAGCAGGCAGACAGCCACTCCAGGCAAGACCTCCGGAACACCACTGCCAGCCCTTTCCCAGAAGAAGAAAACTCAGCAGCCCAGGTTCCTGATGGCATATTGCTATAGGAGCTTGGGAGTCTCAAACAAGTTCGACTCAGGTGAGGTGGCAGCCTGGGTCTGGGAGGGATCCTGCGCATTGCAGAATTTCAGAATGCAACCGGCCACTAAAGGCCCCTGGGCCCTGTATACCAATAATGCCCTTTACACAGGGAAGTGGAACTCACCAGCTCCGGTTCCAGATGTCAGATTGGTGGAGCCATTTGGGACCCTCAAACCAGCCTGACTTTTAGGTGGTGGCAGCTTGGGTCTGGGAGGCATCCTGTGCAATGTGAAATTTCAGCAGACATCCGGCCACTCCTGTCCCCAGCCTCCTGAAGACACATGCTGACCCTTTACCCAGGTGAGCAAAACTCAACCCCCAAGTTCCTGGTGGCAGATTGGTGGAGGCGCTTGGGACTCTCAAACGAGCTCGACTCGGCTGAGGTGGCAGCTTGGGTCTGGGAGGCATCCTGCGCAATGCGGAATTTCAGAAAGCAGTCGGCCACTAAGGACCCCTGGGCCCTGAAAACCAAAGCCGCCCTTTAGATAGGGAAGTGTAACTCACCAGCTCAGGTTCCTGATGTCAGATTGGTGGAGCCATTTGAGACCCTCAAACCAGCCTGACTTTGCGGTGGTGGCAGCTTGGGTCTGGGAGGCATCCTGCGCAATGTGAAATTTCAGCAGACAGCTGGCCACACCGGTCCACAGGCTCCTTAACACTACTGCTGACCCTTTACCCAGGTCAGCAAAACTCACCCCCCAGGTTCCTGGTTCCAGATTGCTGGAGCCGCTTTTGACTCTCAAACGAGTTCGACTCGGCTGAGGTAGCAGCTTGGGTCTTGGAGGCATCCTGCGCAAGGTGCAATTTCACAAGGCAGTCAGCCACTAAGGCCCCTGGGCCCTGAAAACCAAAGCCGCTCTTTAGACAGGGAAGTGTAACTCTCCAGCTCAGGTTCCTGATGTCAGATTGCTGGAGCCATTTGGGACCCTCAAACCAGCCTGACCTTGCGGTGATGGCAGCTTGGGCCCGGGAGGAATCCTGCACAATGTGAAATTTCAGCAGACAGCTGGCCACACCGGTCCACAGGCTCCTTAACACTACTGCTGACCCTTTACCCAGGTGAGCAAAACTCAACCCCCAAGTTCCTGGTGGCAGATTGGTGGAGGCGCTTGGGACTCTCAAACCAGCTCGACTCGGCTGAGGTGGCAGCTTGGGTCTGGGAGGCATCCTGCGCAATGCGGAATTTCAGAAAGCAGTCGGCCACTAAGGACCCCTGGGCCCTGAAAACCAAAGCCGCCCTTAAGACAGGGAAGTGTAACTCACCAGCTCAGGTTCCTGATGTCAGATTGGTGGAGCCATTTGAGACCCTCAAACCAGCCTGACTTTGCGGTGGTGGCAGCTTGGGTCTGGGAGGCATCCTGCGCAATGTGAAATTTCAGCAGACAGCTGGCCACACCGGTCCACAGGCTCCTTAACACTACTGCTGACCCTTTACCCAGGTCAGCAAAACTCACCCCCCAGGTTCCTGGTTCCAGATTGCTGGAGCCGCTTTTGACTCTCAAACGAGTTCGACTCGGCTGAGGTAGCAGCTTGGGTCTTGGAGGCATCCTGCGCAAGGTGCAATTTCACAAGGCAGTCAGCCACTAAGGCCCCTGGGCCCTGAAAACCAAAGCCGCTCTTTAGACAGGGAAGTGTAACTCTCCAGCTCAGGTTCCTGATGTCAGATTGCTGGAGCCATTTGGGACCCTCAAACCAGCCTGACCTTGCGGTGACGGCAGCTTGGGCCTGGGAGGAATCCTGCACAATGTGAAATTTCAGCAGACAGCTGGCCACACCGGTCCACAGGCTCCTTAACACTACTGCTGACCCTTTCCCCAGGTCAGCACAACTCACCCCCCAGGTTCCTTGTTGCAGATTGGTGAAGGAGCTTGGGACTCTCAAACAAGCTCGACTCAGGTGAGGTGGCAGCTTGGGACTGGGAGGCTTCCTGGACAATGCAGAATTTCAGCAGACAGCCCGTCACTAAGGGCCCCTGGGCCCTAAAAACCAATGCCGCCCTTTACATAGGGAAGTGTAACTCACCAGCTCAGGTTCCTGATGGCAGATTGCTGGGGCCATTGGGGATCCTTAAACCAGCCTGACTTTGCGGTGGTGGCAGCTTGGGTCTGGGAGGCTTCCTGCACCATGTTAAATTTCCCCAGGCAACCGCCCACTCCCGTCCCCAGGCTCCTGAACATTAATGCTGACCCTTTCCCCCAGGTAAGCAAAACTCAGACGCCCAGGTTCCTTGTTGCAGATTGCTGGTGGTGCTAGGGACTCTCAAATGAGCTCGACTCGGCTGAGGTGGCAGCTTCGGTCTGGGAGGCATCCTGCGCAATGCGGAATTTCAGCAGACAGCCGGCCGCTACGGGCCCCTGGGCACTGGACACAAATGCCGCCCATTGCACAAGGAAGTGTAACTCATCTTCCAGGTTCCTGATGGCAGATGGCAGGAGACAGGTGCCGAGGCAAAAGCACCTGCAGTTACCACTGGGGCCAGCTTGAGTCTGGGAGGCACATTTGGCAATGCAGAATTTGAGCAGACAGCCAGCCGCTTCAGCTGAGGACTCCTTAACACCAATGCCAGCCCTTTCCAAGAAAAAGAAAACTCAGACGCCCAGGTTCCTGATGGAAGACTGCTGGATCCATTTGGGACCCTCAAACCAGCCGGACTTTGTGGTGGTGGCAGCTTGGGTTGAGAAGGCATCCTGCGCAATGTGAAATTTCAGCAGACAGCCAGCCACTCCTGTCCCCAGCCTCCCGAAGACACATGCTGACCCTTTGCCCAGGTAAGCAAAACACAGCCCCCCAGGTTCCTTATTTCAGATTGGTGGAGGCGCTTGGGACTCTCAAACGAGTTCGACTCCGCTTAGGTGGCAGCTTGGGTCTGGGAGGCATCCTGCGCAATGTTAAATTTCAGCAGACAGCTGGCCACACCGGTCCACAGGCTCCTAAACACTACTGCTGACCCTTTCCCCAGGTCAGCACAACTCACCCCCCAGGGTCCTTGTTGCAGATTGGTGATGGAGCTTGGGACTCTCAAACAAGCTCGACTCAGGTGAGGTGGCAGCTTGGGACTGGGAGGCTTCCTGGACAATACAGAATTTCAGCAGAGCCGGTCACTAAGGGCCCCTGGGCCCTAAAAACCAATGCCGCACTTTACACAGGGAAGTGTAACTCACCAGCTCACGTTCCTGATGGCAGATTGCTGGGGCCATTGGGGATCCTTAAACCAGCCTGACTTTGCGGTGGTGGCAGCTTGGGTCTGGGAGGCATCCTGCACCATGTTAAATTTCAGCAGGCAGCCACCCACTCCCATCCCCAGGCTCCTGAAAACTAATGCTGACCCTTTCCCCCAGGTAAGCAAAACTCAGACGCCCAGGTTCCTTGTTGCAGATTGCTGGTGGTGCTAGGGACTCTCAAATGAGCTCGACTTGGCTGAGGTGGCAGCTTATGTCTGGGAGGCATCCGGTGCAATGCGGTATTTCAGAAGGCACACAGACAGCCACGCCAGCCCACAGGCTCTTTAAAAGTAATGATGACCCTTGCCCCAGCTAAGCAAAACTCAGGCCCCCAGGTTCCTTGTTGCAGATTGGTGGAGGCGTTTGGGACTCTCAAACAAACTCGACTCGGCTGAGGTGGCAGCTTCGGTCTGGGAGGCATCCTGCGCAATGCGGAAATTCAGCAGACAGTAGGCCGCTACGGGCCCCTGGGCACTGGACACAAATGCCGCCCATTGCACAAGGAAGTGTAACTCATCTTCCAGGTTCCTGATGGCAGATGGCAGGAGATAGGTGCCGAGGCAAAAGCACCTGCAGTTACCACTGGGGCCAGCTTGAGTCTGGGAGGCACATTTGGCAATGCAGAATTTGCGCAGACAGCCAGCCGCTTCAGCTGAGGACTCCTTAACACCAATGCCAACCCTTTCCAAGAAGAAGAAAACTCAGACGCCCAGGTTCCTGATGGAAGATTGCTGGAGCCATTTGGGACCCTCAAAGCAGCCTGACTCTGCGGTGGTGACAGCTTGGGTCTGGGAGGCATCCTGCACAATGCAGAATTTCAGCAGACAGCCAGCTGCTCCGGTCCCCAGGCTCCAGAACACTACTGCTGACCCTTTCCCCAGGAAAGCAAAAGCCAGCATCCCAAGTTCCTGGTGGCATATTGCTGGAGGAGCTTGCGACTCTCAAAATAGTTCGACTCAGGTGAGGTGGCAGCCTGGGTCTGGGAGGCATCCTGCGCAATGCGGAATTTCAGAAGGCAGCCGGCCACTAAGGGCCCCCGGGCCCTGTATACCAATACTGCCCTTTACACAGGGAAGTGTAACTCACCAGCTCCAGTTCCTGATGTCAGATTGCTGGAGCCATTTGGGACCCTCAAACCAGCCTTCCTTTTCGGTGGTGGCACCTTGGGTCTGGGAGGCATCCTGCGCAATGTGAAATTTCAACAGACAGCCGGCCACACCTGTCCCCAGGCTCCTGAAGACACATGCTGACCCTTTGCCCAGGTAACCAAAACTCAGCCCCCAGGTTCCTGGTGGCAGATTGCTCAAGGCGCTTGGAACTCTCAAATGAGCTCGACTCCGCTTAGGTGGCAGCTTGGGTCTGGGAGGCATCCTGCGCAATGTGAAATTTTAGCAGGCAGCCGGCCACTCCTCTCCCCAGGCTCCTGAAGACACATGCTGACCCTTTGCCCAGGTAAGCAAAACACAGCCCCCCAGGTTCCTTATTGCAGATTGGTGGTGGCGCTTGGGACTCTCAAACGAGCTCGACTCGGCTGAGGTGGCAACTTGGGTCTGGGAGGCATCCTGCGCAATGCGGAATTTCAGAAGGCAGTCGGCCACTAAGGGCCCCTGGGCCCTGAAAAACAGTGCTGCCCTGGACACAGGGAAGTGTAACTCACCTGCTCAGGTTCTTGATGGCAGATTTCTGGGGCCAGTTGAAACCTTCAAACCAGCCTGGCTCTGCGGTGGTGGCAGCTTGGGTCCGGCAGGCATCCAGTGCAATGTTAGATTTCAGCAGACAGCCGGCCACTCCTGTCCCCAGGCTCCTGAACACTAATGCTGACCCTTTCCACAGGTAAGCAAAACTCAGCCCCCCAGGTTCCTTGTTGCAGATTGGTGCAGGCGCTTGGGACTCTCAAACGAGCTCAACTCGGCTGAGGTGGCAGCTTGGGTCTCGGAGGCATCCTGCGCAATGTGAAATTTTAGCAGGCAGCCGGCCACTCCTGTCCCCAGGCTCCTGAAGACACATGCTGACCCTTTGCCCAGGTAACCAAAACACAGCCCCCCAGGTTCCTTATTGCAGATTGGTGGTGGCGCTTGGGACTCTCAAACGAGCTCGACTCGGCTGAGGTGGCAACTTGGGTCTGGGAGGCATCTTGCGCAATGCGGAATTTCAGAAGGCAGTCGGCCACTAAGGGCCCCTGGGCCCTGTACACAAATGCCGCCCTTGAGACAGGGAAGTGTAACTCACCAGCTCAGGTTCCTGATGGCCGATTGGTGAAGCCATTTCGGATCCTCAAACCAGCCTGACTTTGAGGTGGTGGCAGCTTGGGTCTGAGAGGCATCCTGCGCAATGGTGGACTTCAGCATGCAGACGGCCGTCCACTCCAGACCACAGGCCCCTGATCATTAGGGCGTACCCTTTCCCCACGTAAGCAAAAGTCAGCAGCCCAAGTTCCTGGTGGCAGATTGCTCAAGGCGCTTGGAACTCTCAAATGAGCTTGAGTCAGGTGAGGTGGCAGCTTGGGTCTGGGAGGCATCCTGCGCAATGTTAAATTCCAGCAGAAAGCCGGCCCCTCCAGTCCCCAGGCTTCTGAACACTAATGCTGACACTTTCCACAGGTAAGCAAAACTCAGCCCCCCGGGTTCCTTGTTGCACATTGCTGGTGGCGCTTGGGACTCTCAAAGAAGCTCGACTCAGCTGAGGTGGCAGTTTGGGTCTCGGAGGCGTCCTGTGCAATGCAGAAATTCAGCACAAAGCAGGTCAGTATGGGCCCTGGACACCAATGCTGCCCATTACACAGCAAAGCGTAACTCAGCTTGTCAGATTCCTGATGGCAGATGCCTGGAGAGAGGTGCCGAGGCAAAAGCACCTGGAGTTGCCGCTTGTGCCAGCTGGGGTGTGGGAGGCACATTTCGCAATACAGAATTTGAGCAGGCAGCCAGCCGCTTCATGGCCTCCTTAGCACCACTGCCAGCCCTTCCCCAGTAGAAGAAAACTCAGCAGCCCAGATTCCTGATGGAAGATTGCTGGAGCCATTTGGGACCCTCAAACCAGCCGGACTTTGCGGTGGCGGCAGCTTAGGTTTGGGAGGCATCCTGTGCAAGGTGAAATTTCAGCAGACAGCTGGCCACACCTTTCCCCAGGCTCCTGAACACAACTGCTGACCCTTTCCCCAGGTAAGCAAAAGTCAGCAGCCCAAGTTCCTGGTGGCATATTGCTGGAGGTGCTTGGGACTCTCAAACAAGGTGAAGGCAGGGAACGCGGCAAAAAAACAGGGCCGACCCACGCCAAAAACTCCTCTGAAATAAATGCCGCAAAACAACCAGGAAGAAGAAAAAAAACCCTCCTGCCTCTAACCTCATAGGATAAAAAAGAAAACAAAAACCAAAACCGAGTAAGTTCTTTTAAGAAATATTTAAATATTTTTACGAATATTTTTCATAATAATACTCACCTTTTTATTTACAATGTATATTGATGTATACTGTCTATTTATACATTTTATTTATAAATAAATTTATATTCTATATTACATCTATCCCTAATACCTAAATGTATTGATTTATTTTTATACATATTTTTACGTTGTAAGTGTTACAAAAGTAAAAATGCTAACAAAAATATATACTTACTTTCTTTAAAAAAATTACTCTGCCTCTACCCATATAAAAGCCAAAAAGAACCCCTTAAATTTATGTGTATTTAATTTTTTTAAAAATTATGTTTATTATATTTATATCCAAATTTATATTCACAATGTATATTGGTGTGTATAATGTTTAAGTTTTCATTTTTAATGTCCGATTACTTTATAAATTTATTTTCTATTTTACATCTGTTAGTATTCCTTATATTTATTTATATATTTTTATTAATATCTTCATATATTTATTATTTATTTGTGTTAGGATTTTTACTTCTGTAACACTTTGAATTTTGAAAAATATTGAAATTCAGTTTAAAAAAAGGGGTTCTTTTTGGCTTTAATTTGAGACAGGATTTTTTTTTAATAATCTTTTTTTCAGGCTCATATTCACTTGTACATTTAAAATGTATACTAATGTATACTCTTATTTGTATTCTCCATTACATCTCTTCCTGATATTTATATTTACTTAAATAATCAAGATATCTATTTCTCAATATTGATATATTTGATATTTCTATGTATATTTATAACAGTAATATCCATATTCATATTATTTATAATAAAAACCCTGCCTCTAACCCAGTAAGAACCAAAAAAAACCCCAACCCTTTCTTTTAAAAGATATTTAAATCTATATCCTTATGTTTTCATATTTATATTCACATTTGTATTTACAATGTATACTAATGTATATTGCTTACTTATACATTTATCTTTATCAATGTCAATTTATAAATAAATTTATATTCTATATTACATCTACTCCAAGCACTTATTTATATATTTTATACATATTTTGATATATTGATTATATATTCCTGTGTCAAGATTTGTACTTCTGTAACACTTATGTTATTTAAAATAAAACCCCTGCCTCTACTGAAATGAAAGCCAAAAAATTCCCTTTCCTTTAAAATACATTTACATATTTTTATATTTTTATTCCCATTTATAATTTATATTGCCATATAATGTTATTTATATTCTATATTACAAATCTGCATTTTACTTACTTATATTTATATTTTAGTTAAGATTCTCTTTATATAATTATTATATATTTCAAATTGCTGAACTATGAATATAAAGATTCACATTTTTATAATACTTATATTATTTAAAATGAAACTCCTGCCTATAACCAAATAAAAACCAAGGACACCCCTTTATTTAAACAATAGTTAAAATTCTATTCACATCTACAAATTTAATTTATTATACTTATAGATGTGATAGATTAGAGAGAATACCTTTTAATAAAAAAATAATAGATCTATTATTTTTATAATATGTATTTCTTTTACTTATATTTATTCATATTAAATGTTTATAGATATATAAATATGTAATTTATATACCGATATCTGGATTTCTACTTTTATATTATTTCTATTTATATTATTTATAAAAAAAAAACAGCCTATAACCTAAAAAAACCCCAAAAAATCTCCAATTTATTTTAACATTTTTATATTTACATTCTATATATATATATCTTTGTTTATACATATAATAGATTATATAATATATGGTATATAATTGTAACATAGTATATATCAATTAGTTTTACGTATTTATCTATTTGATTGCTAGATTTCTTTACCACTGTAATGTTATATTTATTTTTAAATTTATATTTATTTCTATTTTCATCTATATATTAGACCATATAAATTCATTAACCTGTCACATCAGAGCCATAAAAATACTGTACCTTTGTCAGCAGCAGTACGCAGCACAAGCTCATCCCATCGCAGCACAGGAAAATAAAACCTATTTCTATTACTAACAGAACAAACATCCCACAACATTGAACCCCAATAAAAACTGAAATAAACCAAACTGTAAATAACTGATAGTGGGATTTGAAAGTAGCCCTAAACCTCCGCACATTCTCATCATAAACTGCCTCCTACACCAATATCTCAAACACCCAAATACACCTTGAAAATGACACAGCTGCTAATAAAAACGCCCAGTAAAAATTCAAGCAAAGCAACTCACTACACTCAAAACTGTACAACTGACCCTAAACATTACTAAAAAAAAACCTCTACCTTTATGCACAAATAATAACATCTAATCTATAAAAGCTATTTCACAAAATTAAAAAAATATTAAAACCATGAAAATAAAAAATCTAAATTATTAAAATACTAAAAAATACCACGAACTAAATTAAAAAAATATTGCCTATAACACCCCACCATATAAATGCCCCTGTCCCAAAAAATATAAATAAAAAAAACTATCAAACCAGAAAGAAATCAGAACTTAGGAACACCAAAACCATAGCGTCCAAAAAGTCACACCACATCCCTTATCATACACCAACTACAAACAACATAAAACAATACAACGAGTTCTTAAAAACCACCTTAAAACCACTACATTGAAAAACATTTCAAAAATTAAAAACTGCATTTAACAAAAGCCCTCTAATAAATTCACACCCAAAACTCCAGCAGCCCAGCTGGCCCTACCAAAGCTCTAGGTTTATACATACAGTAAACAAAACCAAAATCGCAGTAATACCTATCAGAAGTCTATGAAAGAAACCTATTGAAATTACTCCTACCTCAAATACAAACCAACCCATCCAAAGTCAGCTTCACTCAAAAAACAATCTACACAGAGTTAATAACAGCAAGAAATAGAACAACACACCATATACGACCAATTAATATAATAGTTTAAAAAACAAAAAGAAAAAAAAGTGTTTTTTTTTCTTCACTAACTTCTTTTATTAGCTAGAACAAAGGCTTTTGCCAGGACTGTAACAACAACTCCTTCTTCTTCTGAAAGGTCCCTTCTCATTCCCAAATTCCTTACAACTTCGGAGTTTAAATCCAAGCAAAAAAGCAAAATTCGTGCACTTGTACGTTCGATGCTACTGTCAGATTCTCTGTTTCCCTCCACATCTTCTTACATTTTCAGTCTTCACGCTGTCCTGCCGTGATGAGTTGACAAAAGATTTTGGTAAATGTTAAGAGAGGATTTCCCTCCCTCCCCAGAACTGGGTTCCTCAGCGCATTTCACTCAATCCCAAACCGGCAATGATGCACGCTCACCTGAAACAGGGGAATAAATCTGTAAAGGTCACTAAATAAATAAAAGCGCATCCCCATTGTTCCAGCACTCAGCAGCCCATGCGGCCAAGGTCAGAGCTCTCTGCTCACCGAGGACACAGCAACCAGCACGGACCTTTCTCCCACTGTCCAGCACAGACCTGCAAAGGCAGAGGGGAGTTTACAGAGACCGGGACGCGGCGGGACGGGACGGGACGGGCGCCCGGCCCGACCTTCCAAAGCTGTCGGCAGCGAGGGCGGGGAGCGCCACGGCCCCGCTCCGCCGCCTGCCCGGGGCCGCCCCGCCGGGATTGTCCGGCCCGCGGTCGCTCCCAGAGCCTGGAGCGGGGCGGGCGCGGGCTCGGGGGCTGCCGCCCTGTTCCGATGCCGCTCGCCTGCCCCCGTCCGCTGCCCCGGAGCGCTACGACCGCACCTCCGCCGCCCGCCGAAACCGGTCCCGCCGGGCCCCCCCCGCCGCGGCCATTCTTCTCGGCCATCGCGTCCCTTTGCACTCCCGAATGTCCTTCCCCCGTCCCCGCCATTTACAGACCCTGGCCCGACCACCGCAAGCTCCCGCCCCTCGCCCTTCCCTCGCTCGGCAGCGGCGTCCTTGCCCCGCCCCCGGCACTCAGCGGCGAGGGGCAGGGCGCTGGCTCGGGGGATGCGATCCCGCTCTGTGGCCACAGGGGGGCAGATTTACAGGGGTGTGCGATTTCCCCGCCCATTTCGCCGCCATCCTGAGAAGGTCAAAGAAAGTCCGCAACATTCACGACGTGCCCTTCCCAAGCTGGCGAGTGAAAGAGGACCCTCGGAAGAGATAGGCGATTAGGCAGATGCCTGTCAGCAACCCGCCTAAATACGGACGCCCGCAGCGCTGCTGACCACATAGTCCGTGTCTTAGACACTAAAAATGCCACATGAAAAGCCGTCGGGGCCGCCCTGGCGTCGGTGTTCCATGCAGGCAGCCGATTAGACCGAGCCGGGTCCTCGACTTCCCAGCCCTTGTCGCCGCCATCTTGAGAAGGTCAAGAAAAACTCCGTGACATCCGCAACTCGCCACTCCCAACATGGCGGCCTCTCGGCTGCCTGGCGGCTGAGAGCTGCAGTACCGCGCTCTGCCCACAAAGCGGCAGCACTGCCGCCCGCCCCAGCCAGGGGCGCAGCGCGCCTCAGGGCTGCGGGCAGAGAAGGCGGCAAAAAATAACAGGGGCGACCCCCAACAAAAACTGCTCTGAAATAAATGCCAAAAACCTGCCTCTTACCCGACCAGAACCAAACAAGCCCCCTTGATTTAAAGCCATGTTTACATAATATAAATAAGAAAAATAGAAATATAAAATTTCACATGCATCTTTACAGTGGACATTGATGTAGCATGTAATTTATATAACATATTCTGTCTGTTCCTATTATTTATATTTACTTATATTTTCTGGTTTGATAAATATCTTTCTATATCGATTGTATATTTCTATGTTTGAAATTACATTTCTATCATGCTTTTATTGTTTAAAATAAAAATCCCATCCTAACTAAAGAAATAAAAAGCTCTATTCTTTTAAACTATATTGACCTGTTTTTATATTTATAGCTTGCATGACTAATATAATGCTTAAATATAAACATAAATGTGAATATAATAATATATAATATGTATCCTATTCACATAATATAAGAAAAAATAAGTTAAAAAAGAATTAATCTGTAAGTTGTAGCAGTAGATATGGTACATATTTTTAATTTTTATATTAACTTTTAGCTATTTATTGTCTATTTCTATACTTAGATTTCTAGCTTTATATTATTTGTATTCATAATTTTTATACTAAAACACTTGCTTTTGCCAAATAAAAAACAAAATCCCCCTTTATTTTAAACTACTTAAAAAAACATACAGTATATCAATATGGTGTAATATATAACAAACTATATAAATAAGATACGATACACATAAATAATCTATTTTATATCAATATCCTATAATACACTATAATAAGATATATGCAGTATTACGGATTGTGTTGATTTATGTTATTTTATATTTTATATAAAGAATTGTTAAATTATTTATCTGCATATATTTGAAACACATTTCTATATTTATACTTTGGTTGCGATTTTTTCTGGGTGTTTTCTGGGTCTTTTCTTGCCCTTGTTGGAATTTTCTTCTGGGTTTTTTTCTGGGTTTTTTCTTGCCCACCTTCAGGGTTTTTTCCTGTTTTTTTCTGGTTTTTTTTCTTGCCCATTTTCAGGTTTTTCTCTAGGTTTCTTCTTGCCCAGCATCGGGGTATTTTTCTGGGTTTTTTCTCACCCATCTTGGGGTTTTTTCCTGGGTTTTTTCTTGCCTATCTTCGTCTGTTTTTCTGGGTTTTAAGCCAACATAGGTACATACCATGTCAGAACATACAATGTAACCCAGCTGGGGATTTTTTATTCTAAATTTAACAATGAGTTGCAAAACCTGGAAAGCACAAGTCACACACACAAGCTTAAATCCAGTCAGCATGTGCTCACACATGCAGAGACGAGCAGACACAGACACAGTCACATGCTCTCACACACGCTCACACACTCTTTCCATTTACACGCTCACTGCATCCCTTACTCGAGACGCAGAAGAAAGTGCTGTAACACATCTTCTGGCTGCTGCTCCCTGACGTCAAATGGTAGATTCTGGGGAAATCAGCAGGCTCGGGGACCTGTGAGATGACAGGAAGGGTCAATGAGTGGCTATCTGACAGCCAGGACTTGTCCCCGCTCGGGACCGATAAATTTTGTACCCAAAATCCCATAGAACACAGATGACCAGTAAAATTTTGATAAATGTTCTACCTAACTGTGACTACGTGCCAGGGCAGGGCAGCTCCGATCATAAATGGCACAATGTAAGTACACACAATATATAAGCTGAGGAAAACAGTGCAAGTGTACACAGGGTGTAAGCATACACCATATAAGGCGACACACTTACATGCTGTGTAAGTACACACGTGTACAAGTCAAGATAGGTACATACAATACAAGCCAGGACTTGATATAACTCTCTGCAAGATGAATTCTTGAACCCTATACCCTTTGAGAAGATGGAACCTCCAGCACTACTGTAGTCATCTCAGGAGGTGCATCTGAAAAAAAAGTTAGGAAAGGAGGCAGACAGTTGAAGGATAACTTAAGAGCTCCAGAAATCATTTGTCCATCGACAAATCCCATCTAGAGCCCAAGTACACCCCACATTACAAATTCCAACTCCCCATGGTTTGTCCTACTGAAGCACGCCATGCAGCAGGGCAGAACAGCTCCGGCACAAACACCTGCAGACACCCGTGACACAGAACGTGACAAACAGGGGGACGTGAAACACGACACATCATGCTTGTGGTGAGGGCCTCGAGGGAAGAGGGCAAAAGGGACCCCAAAGACACACTAGGGAACACGGCACACCGGACAACACGACGCACACCGGAGCTGTTCTGCACTGCCCGCCTGAAAGCTGCCATCAAAAGTAGAGCCTCTCCCTTTAGCTGTCCTAAGAGGCCCTTGGACAAGATTGCCTTTCCCTCTGCTCATTTTTAAATCTGCCCCAAGAACTCCCAACCCACTATTCACTCATCTCCAGGCCATGGCCCCCGACTTATCTTTTGGATGATCGGTGACGTGGATCCACGTTGCACCTGAAATGAGTCTGCCTCCGAGGGCCTCATGAGTGCCGAGGAGCCTCTTGGTCAGCTACAATAAAGTAAACCGAAACCAAAGTGTGATCCAGAGTTACGCGGGCCAAATCCCTGCAAGTCAGCTACTTGCCCTTTCCTGAGTGTGCCTGGCTCCCTCAGGCTCCAGCTTCATCCTGATTCCAAGGCTGTGGCCTTCATTAGGGGTGGCACCTGGGTAAGAGAAAGGCAAAGTTAAATGGCATTGCTGTGAGTGCAGTGGATGACCTTGTGTGCTGTAACACACGGGAATGCCTCTGCTAGGCTTCTGAACAGCCTTGTGTGGGGGGGCCCTCAAATAAACAAATAAACACCCTTTCTCACCCTGCTGCCTGCAAACCCCCTCCCAAGAACTCCTAAATGGATACCTGATCACCCTCTCTCTCCCATGCACAACCCTCAACTCACCTGAAGCTTCAATCTCAAACATCATCCTTGACACTGGGCAGACCTCTCTTGCGACATGATCCATCTGCTGAAAAATTGTTGTTCTTGAGAGCTGAGCAATAAGAACCATTTCTCTCCACTGCTCACCTTGGCTGCTGGTATCCAGATTGACTTCCTAAAAAGAAAGACAAAGAACAGTGCTGTAACACAGTCACCATACACACTTCTGCTGCAGAGACAAATGGGGCCTCACCTGCTCGGGGCAATCCCCTCAACGGGATGGGGCCCTCTGGCACCGATTCAATCCATCTCAATCTGAAAAAAAAGGTAGGACAAGAGTCAAACTGTTGCAGGATAACTGAGGAGCTCCAGATATCCTGTGTCCATCTACAAATCCCACCTAGAGTCCAACTACACCCCACATTACACATTCCAAGTCCCCGGGCCCTCTCCTATCGCACCAGGCTGTGCGGCAGGGCAGAGCAGCTCCGGCACATACGTGTGCTGACACCCGTGAATCAGGACAGGCAGGACAGGACAGACAACAGGGACACAACAGGAACAGAAATCTCTTGGCAAGGAAAATGGCTGCAAGGACTGAGAGAATGCAAAAGGAGATGACTGAGTTCAAACTGACGGTCAGCTGATGAGGCTCAGAGAACCCTGGAGGAAGAAGATGCTAACTGAAGGATTTATTCCAAGAACAGCAAAGATCGATGCCTAGGAATCCTATGCTCAGAATCCTCTGCCTGCCCTCACATTCTTACAAGTCCTACTCCACCACAATGGATCCAGGTGGGGCACAGCTGTCCGTCCAGCTCAGAACAAGACCTGACAAGACACCTGACTGGATGCTTCCAAAGAGAGAAGAGAGTCTGATGCCTGTCTGAGCTCCCCAGTCAAAAGTTCTGTGGCCTGGATGCCAGGCCAGGGAATGCAGTGATCACAGATGCTAACAAGGATGCCAAGGTTTATGACAGGCCCCCCTAAGGTAAAAGACATTGCATACACAAACAACACATAATGCACAACAGACACATGACACGAGACACACCGGGACTGCTCTGCCCTGCGCTCCTCAGCACTGGGATCAAAAGTGAGACGTGGCTTGTATGGGGCCTAAGGGGCCACTTCATGAACACCCCCCACCTCCAAATCGGACCCAAAAACCCCTGCCAGTAATTCCCAAACCAGCACCATGCCTTCATCCCCTCTGTGGGTCACAGCCCTCTACTTATCTCTCAGACATCTGGGGATGCCAGTCTGTCTCAGGTGCATAGAAAGGCCACCTCGTCAGCTGGGAAGGTCCTGCTGGCACCGGGCTGGTGTCTCTCAAACA
Organism: Melospiza melodia melodia; assembly: GCF_035770615.1. Classification (NCBI taxonomy): domain Eukaryota; kingdom Metazoa; phylum Chordata; class Aves; order Passeriformes; family Passerellidae; genus Melospiza; species Melospiza melodia. The sequence goes on from NW_026948532.1 coordinate 44,452, forward strand.
GCTAGATTAAAGAGAACCAAACATCAGTGCCTGACCTTGGCACCGCATCGGCCAAAACCCCACCACTCTGCTACTCACCGCGCTCCTAAGAAGGCCCGGCACCTCCTAACCCTGACCCTCTGCCACACCTGGAATGCAGCTACACCTGAAAGAAAGCTAGAACATATGTCAAACACCACCAGGGTAACTCACAAGCTGCAAACACCTTATGTCAATCTAGGAAGAGCAGCTAGAGCCCAAGTACAGCCCACGTCACAAATTCCAACTCCCCATGGTTTGTCCTACTGAAGCACGCCATGCAGCAGGGCAGAACAGCTCCGGCACAAACACCTGCAGACACCCGTGACACAGAACGTGACAAACAGGGGGACGTGAAACACGACACATCATGCTTGTGGTGGGGGCCTCGAGGGAAGAGGGCAAAAGGGACCCCAAAGACACACTAGGGAACACGGCACACCGGACAACACGACGCACACCGGAGCTGTTCTGCACTGCCCGCCTGAAAGCTGCCATCAAAAGTAGAGCCTCTCCCTTTAGCTGTCCTAAGAGGCCCTTGGACAAGATTGCCTTTCCCTCTGCTCATTTTTAAATCTGCCCCAAGAACTCCCAACCCACTATTCACTCATCTCCAGGCCATGGCCCCCGACTTATCTTTTGGATGATCGGTGACGTGGATCCACGTTGCACCTGAAATGAGTCTGCCTCCGAGGGCCTCATGAGTGCCGAGGAGCCTCTTGGTCAGCTACAATAAAGTAAACCGAAACCAAAGTGTGATCCAGAGTTACGCGGGCCAAATCCCTGCAAGTCAGCTACTTGCCCTTTCCTGAGTGTGCCTGGCTCCCTCAGGCTCCAGCTTCATCCTGATTCCAAGGCTGTGGCCTTCATTAGGGGTGGCACCTGGGTAAGAGAAAGGCAAAGTTAAATGGCATTGCTGTGAGTGCAGTGGATGACCTTGTGTGCTGTAACACACGGGAATGCCTCTGCTAGGCTTCTGAACAGCCTTGTGTGGGGGGTCCCTCAAATAAACAAATAAACACCCTTTCTCACCCTGCTGCCTGCAAACCCCCTCCCAAGAACTCCTAAATGGATACCTGATCACCCTCTCTCTCCCATGCACAACCCTCAACTCACCTGAAGCTTCAATCTCAAACATCATCCTTGACACTGGGCAGACCTCTCTTGCGACATGATCCATCTGCTGAAAAATTGTTGTTCTTGAGAGCTGAGCAATAAGAACCATTTCTCTCCACTGCTCACCTTGGCTGCTGGTATCCAGATTGACTTCCTAAAAAGAAAGACAAAGAACAGTGCTGTAACACAGTCACCATACACACTTCTGCTGCAGAGACAAATGGGGCCTCACCTGCTCGGGGCAATCCCCTCAACGGGATGGGGCCCTCTGGCACCGATTCAATCCATCTCAATCTGAAAAAAAAGGTAGGACAAGAGTCAAACTGTTGCAGGATAACTGAGGAGCTCCAGATATCCTGTGTCCATCTACAAATCCCACCTAGAGTCCAACTACACCCCACATTACACATTCCAAGTCCCCGGGCCCTCTCCTATCGCACCAGGCTGTGCGGCAGGGCAGAGCAGCTCCGGCACATACGTGTGCTGACACCCGTGAATCAGGACAGGCAGGACAGGACAGACAACAGGGACACAACAGGAACAGAAATCTCTTGGCAAGGAAAATGGCTGCAAGGACTGAGAGAATGCAAAAGGAGATGACTGAGTTCAAACTGACGGTCAGCTGATGAGGCTCAGAGAACCCTGGAGGAAGAAGATGCTAACTGAAGGATTTATTCCAAGAACAGCAAAGATCGATGCCTAGGAATCCTATGCTCAGAATCCTCTGCCTGCCCTCACATTCTTACAAGTCCTACTCCACCACAATGGATCCAGGTGGGGCACAGCTGTCCGTCCAGCTCAGAACAAGACCTGACAAGACACCTGACTGGATGCTTCCAAAGAGAGAAGAGAGTCTGATGCCTGTCTGAGCTCCCCAGTCAAAAGTTCTGTGGCCTGGATGCCAGGCCAGGGAATGCAGTGATCACAGATGCTAACAAGGATGCCAAGGTTTATGACAGGCCCCCCTAAGGTAAAAGACATTGCATACACAAACAACACATAATGCACAACAGACACATGACACGAGACACACCGGGACTGCTCTGCCCTGCGCTCCTCAGCACTGGGATCAAAAGTGAGACGTGGCTTGTATGGGGCCTAAGGGGCCACTTCATGAACACCCCCCACCTCCAAATCGGACCCAAAAACCCCTGCCAGTAATTCCCAAACCAGCACCATGCCTTCATCCCCTCTGTGGGTCACAGCCCTCTACTTATCTCTCAGACATCTGGGGATGCCAGTCTGTCTCAGGTGCATAGAAAGGCCACCTCGTCAGCTGGGAAGGTCCTGCTGGCACCGGGCTGGTGTCTCTCAAACAGCTAGATTAAAGAGAACCAAACATCAGTGCCTGACCTTGGCACCGCATCGGCCAAAACCCCACCACTCTGCTACTCACCGCGCTCCTAAGAAGGCCCGGCACCTCCTAACCCTGACCCTCTGCCACACCTGGAATGCAGCTACACCTGAAAGAAAGCTAGAACATATGTCAAACACCACCAGGGTAACTCACAAGCTGCAAACACCTTATGTCAATCTAGGAAGAGCAGCTAGAGCCCAAGTACAGCCCACGTCACAAATTCCAACTCCCCATGGTTTGTCCTACTGAAGCACGCCATGCAGCAGGGCAGAACAGCTCCGGCACAAACACCTGCAGACACCCGTGACACAGAACGTGACAAACAGGGGGACGTGAAACACGACACATCATGCTTGTGGTGGGGGCCTCGAGGGAAGAGGGCAAAAGGGACCCCAAAGACACACTAGGGAACACGGCACACCGGACAACACGACGCACACCGGAGCTGTTCTGCACTGCCCGCCTGAAAGCTGCCATCAAAAGTAGAGCCTCTCCCTTTAGCTGTCCTAAGAGGCCCTTGGACAAGATTGCCTTTCCCTCTGCTCATTTTTAAATCTGCCCCAAGAACTCCCAACCCACTATTCACTCATCTCCAGGCCATGGCCCCCGACTTATCTTTTGGATGATCGGTGACGTGGATCCACGTTGCACCTGAAATGAGTCTGCCTCCGAGGGCCTCATGAGTGCCGAGGAGCCTCTTGGTCAGCTACAATAAAGTAAACCGAAACCAAAGTGTGATCCAGAGTTACGCGGGCCAAATCCCTGCAAGTCAGCTACTTGCCCTTTCCTGAGTGTGCCTGGCTCCCTCAGGCTCCAGCTTCATCCTGATTCCAAGGCTGTGGCCTTCATTAGGGGTGGCACCTGGGTAAGAGAAAGGCAAAGTTAAATGGCATTGCTGTGAGTGCAGTGGATGACCTTGTGTGCTGTAACACACGGGAATGCCTCTGCTAGGCTTCTGAACAGCCTTGTGTGGGGGGGCCCTCAAATAAACAAATAAACACCCTTTCTCACCCTGCTGCCTGCAAACCCCCTCCCAAGAACTCCTAAATGGATACCTGATCACCCTCTCTCTCCCATGCACAACCCTCAACTCACCTGAAGCTTCAATCTCAAACATCATCCTTGACACTGGGCAGACCTCTCTTGCGACATGATCCATCTGCTGAAAAATTGTTGTTCTTGAGAGCTGAGCAATAAGAACCATTTCTCTCCACTGCTCACCTTGGCTGCTGGTATCCAGATTGACTTCCTAAAAAGAAAGACAAAGAACAGTGCTGTAACACAGTCACCATACACACTTCTGCTGCAGAGACAAATGGGGCCTCACCTGCTCGGGGCAATCCCCTCAACGGGATGGGGCCCTCTGGCACCGATTCAATCCATCTCAATCTGAAAAAAAAGGCAGGACAAGAGTCAAACTGTTGCAGGATAACTGAGGAGCTCCAGATATCCTGTGTCCATCTACAAATCCCACCTAGAGTCCAACTACACCCCACATTACACATTCCAAGTCCCCGGGCCCTCTCCTATCGCACCAGGCTGTGCGGCAGGGCAGAGCAGCTCCGGCACATACGTGTGCTGACACCCGTGAATCAGGACAGGCAGGACAGGACAGACAACAGGGACACAACAGGAACAGAAATCTCTTGGCAAGGAAAATGGCTGCAAGGACTGAGAGAATGCAAAAGGAGATGACTGAGTTCAAACTGACGGTCAGCTGATGAGGCTCAGAGAACCCTGGAGGAAGAAGATGCTAACTGAAGGATTTATTCCAAGAACAGCAAAGATCGATGCCTAGGAATCCTATGCTCAGAATCCTCTGCCTGCCCTCACATTCTTACAAGTCCTACTCCACCACAATGGATCCAGGTGGGGCACAGCTGTCCGTCCAGCTCAGAACAAGACCTGACAAGACACCTGACTGGATGCTTCCAAAGAGAGAAGAGAGTCTGATGCCTGTCTGAGCTCCCCAGTCAAAAGTTCTGTGGCCTGGATGCCAGGCCAGGGAATGCAGTGATCACAGATGCTAACAAGGATGCCAAGGTTTATGACAGGCCCCCCTAAGGTAAAAGACATTGCATACACAAACAACACATAATGCACAACAGACACATGACACGAGACACACCGGGACTGCTCTGCCCTGCGCTCCTCAGCACTGGGATCAAAAGTGAGACGTGGCTTGTATGGGGCCTAAGGGGCCACTTCATGAACACCCCCCACCTCCAAATCGGACCCAAAAACCCCTGCCAGTAATTCCCAAACCAGCACCATGCCTTCATCCCCTCTGTGGGTCACAGCCCTCTACTTATCTCTCAGACATCTGGGGATGCCAGTCTGTCTCAGGTGCATAGAAAGGCCACCTCGTCAGCTGGGAAGGTCCTGCTGGCACCGGGCTGGTGTCTCTCAAACAGCTAGATTAAAGAGAACCAAACATCAGTGCCTGACCTTGGCACCGCATCGGCCAAAACCCCACCACTCTGCTACTCACCGCGCTCCTAAGAAGGCCCGGCACCTCCTAACCCTGACCCTCTGCCACACCTGGAATGCAGCTACACCTGAAAGAAAGCTAGAACATATGTCAAACACCACCAGGGTAACTCACAAGCTGCAAACACCTTATGTCAATCTAGGAAGAGCAGCTAGAGCCCAAGTACAGCCCACGTCACAAATTCCAACTCCCCATGGTTTGTCCTACTGAAGCACGCCATGCAGCAGGGCAGAACAGCTCCGGCACAAACACCTGCAGACACCCGTGACACAGAACGTGACAAACAGGGGGACGTGAAACACGACACATCATGCTTGTGGTGGGGGCCTCGAGGGAAGAGGGCAAAAGGGACCCCAAAGACACACTAGGGAACACGGCACACCGGACAACACGACGCACACCGGAGCTGTTCTGCACTGCCCGCCTGAAAGCTGCCATCAAAAGTAGAGCCTCTCCCTTTAGCTGTCCTAAGAGGCCCTTGGACAAGATTGCCTTTCCCTCTGCTCATTTTTAAATCTGCCCCAAGAACTCCCAACCCACTATTCACTCATCTCCAGGCCATGGCCCCCGACTTATCTTTTGGATGATCGGTGACGTGGATCCACGTTGCACCTGAAATGAGTCTGCCTCCGAGGGCCTCATGAGTGCCGAGGAGCCTCTTGGTCAGCTACAATAAAGTAAACCGAAACCAAAGTGTGATCCAGAGTTACGCGGGCCAAATCCCTGCAAGTCAGCTACTTGCCCTTTCCTGAGTGTGCCTGGCTCCCTCAGGCTCCAGCTTCATCCTGATTCCAAGGCTGTGGCCTTCATTAGGGGTGGCACCTGGGTAAGAGAAAGGCAAAGTTAAATGGCATTGCTGTGAGTGCAGTGGATGACCTTGTGTGCTGTAACACACGGGAATGCCTCTGCTAGGCTTCTGAACAGCCTTGTGTGGGGGGGCCCTCAAATAAACAAATAAACACCCTTTCTCACCCTGCTGCCTGCAAACCCCCTCCCAAGAACTCCTAAATGGATACCTGATCACCCTCTCTCTCCCATGCACAACCCTCAACTCACCTGAAGCTTCAATCTCAAACATCATCCTTGACACTGGGCAGACCTCTCTTGCGACATGATCCATCTGCTGAAAAATTGTTGTTCTTGAGAGCTGAGCAATAAGAACCATTTCTCTCCACTGCTCACCTTGGCTGCTGGTATCCAGATTGACTTCCTAAAAAGAAAGACAAAGAACAGTGCTGTAACACAGTCACCATACACACTTCTGCTGCAGAGACAAATGGGGCCTCACCTGCTCGGGGCAATCCCCTCAACGGGATGGGGCCCTCTGGCACCGATTCAATCCATCTCAATCTGAAAAAAAAGGCAGGACAAGAGTCAAACTGTTGCAGGATAACTGAGGAGCTCCAGATATCCTGTGTCCATCTACAAATCCCACCTAGAGTCCAACTACACCCCACATTACACATTCCAAGTCCCCGGGCCCTCTCCTATCGCACCAGGCTGTGCGGCAGGGCAGAGCAGCTCCGGCACATACGTGTGCTGACACCCGTGAATCAGGACAGGCAGGACAGGACAGACAACAGGGACACAACAGGAACAGAAATCTCTTGGCAAGGAAAATGGCTGCAAGGACTGAGAGAATGCAAAAGGAGATGACTGAGTTCAAACTGACGGTCAGCTGATGAGGCTCAGAGAACCCTGGAGGAAGAAGATGCTAACTGAAGGATTTATTCCAAGAACAGCAAAGATCGATGCCTAGGAATCCTATGCTCAGAATCCTCTGCCTGCCCTCACATTCTTACAAGTCCTACTCCACCACAATGGATCCAGGTGGGGCACAGCTGTCCGTCCAGCTCAGAACAAGACCTGACAAGACACCTGACTGGATGCTTCCAAAGAGAGAAGAGAGTCTGATGCCTGTCTGAGCTCCCCAGTCAAAAGTTCTGTGGCCTGGATGCCAGGCCAGGGAATGCAGTGATCACAGATGCTAACAAGGATGCCAAGGTTTATGACAGGCCCCCCTAAGGTAAAAGACATTGCATACACAAACAACACATAATGCACAACAGACACATGACACGAGACACACCGGGACTGCTCTGCCCTGCGCTCCTCAGCACTGGGATCAAAAGTGAGACGTGGCTTGTATGGGGCCTAAGGGGCCACTTCATGAACACCCCCCACCTCCAAATCGGACCCAAAAACCCCTGCCAGTAATTCCCAAACCAGCACCATGCCTTCATCCCCTCTGTGGGTCACAGCCCTCTACTTATCTCTCAGACATCTGGGGATGCCAGTCTGTCTCAGGTGCATAGAAAGGCCACCTCGTCAGCTGGGAAGGTCCTGCTGGCACCGGGCTGGTGTCTCTCAAACAGCTAGATTAAAGAGAACCAAACATCAGTGCCTGACCTTGGCACCGCATCGGCCAAAACCCCACCACTCTGCTACTCACCGCGCTCCTAAGAAGGCCCGGCACCTCCTAACCCTGACCCTCTGCCACACCTGGAATGCAGCTACACCTGAAAGAAAGCTAGAACATATGTCAAACACCACCAGGGTAACTCACAAGCTGCAAACACCTTATGTCAATCTAGGAAGAGCAGCTAGAGCCCAAGTACAGCCCACGTCACAAATTCCAACTCCCCATGGTTTGTCCTACTGAAGCACGCCATGCAGCAGGGCAGAACAGCTCCGGCACAAACACCTGCAGACACCCGTGACACAGAACGTGACAAACAGGGGGACGTGAAACACGACACATCATGCTTGTGGTGGGGGCCTCGAGGGAAGAGGGCAAAAGGGACCCCAAAGACACACTAGGGAACACGGCACACCGGACAACACGACGCACACCGGAGCTGTTCTGCACTGCCCGCCTGAAAGCTGCCATCAAAAGTAGAGCCTCTCCCTTTAGCTGTCCTAAGAGGCCCTTGGACAAGATTGCCTTTCCCTCTGCTCATTTTTAAATCTGCCCCAAGAACTCCCAACCCACTATTCACTCATCTCCAGGCCATGGCCCCCGACTTATCTTTTGGATGATCGGTGACGTGGATCCACGTTGCACCTGAAATGAGTCTGCCTCCGAGGGCCTCATGAGTGCCGAGGAGCCTCTTGGTCAGCTACAATAAAGTAAACCGAAACCAAAGTGTGATCCAGAGTTACGCGGGCCAAATCCCTGCAAGTCAGCTACTTGCCCTTTCCTGAGTGTGCCTGGCTCCCTCAGGCTCCAGCTTCATCCTGATTCCAAGGCTGTGGCCTTCATTAGGGGTGGCACCTGGGTAAGAGAAAGGCAAAGTTAAATGGCATTGCTGTGAGTGCAGTGGATGACCTTGTGTGCTGTAACACACGGGAATGCCTCTGCTAGGCTTCTGAACAGCCTTGTGTGGGGGGGCCCTCAAATAAACAAATAAACACCCTTTCTCACCCTGCTGCCTGCAAACCCCCTCCCAAGAACTCCTAAATGGATACCTGATCACCCTCTCTCTCCCATGCACAACCCTCAACTCACCTGAAGCTTCAATCTCAAACATCATCCTTGACACTGGGCAGACCTCTCTTGCGACATGATCCATCTGCTGAAAAATTGTTGTTCTTGAGAGCTGAGCAATAAGAACCATTTCTCTCCACTGCTCACCTTGGCTGCTGGTATCCAGATTGACTTCCTAAAAAGAAAGACAAAGAACAGTGCTGTAACACAGTCACCATACACACTTCTGCTGCAGAGACAAATGGGGCCTCACCTGCTCGGGGCAATCCCCTCAACGGGATGGGGCCCTCTGGCACCGATTCAATCCATCTCAATCTGAAAAAAAAGGCAGGACAAGAGTCAAACTGTTGCAGGATAACTGAGGAGCTCCAGATATCCTGTGTCCATCTACAAATCCCACCTAGAGTCCAACTACACCCCACATTACACATTCCAAGTCCCCGGGCCCTCTCCTATCGCACCAGGCTGTGCGGCAGGGCAGAGCAGCTCCGGCACATACGTGTGCTGACACCCGTGAATCAGGACAGGCAGGACAGGACAGACAACAGGGACACAACAGGAACAGAAATCTCTTGGCAAGGAAAATGGCTGCAAGGACTGAGAGAATGCAAAAGGAGATGACTGAGTTCAAACTGACGGTCAGCTGATGAGGCTCAGAGAACCCTGGAGGAAGAAGATGCTAACTGAAGGATTTATTCCAAGAACAGCAAAGATCGATGCCTAGGAATCCTATGCTCAGAATCCTCTGCCTGCCCTCACATTCTTACAAGTCCTACTCCACCACAATGGATCCAGGTGGGGCACAGCTGTCCGTCCAGCTCAGAACAAAGACCTGACAAGACACCTGACTGGATGCTTCCAAAGAGAGAAGAGAGTCTGATGCCTGTCTGAGCTCCCCAGTCAAAAGTTCTGTGGCCTGGATGCCAGGCCAGGGAATGCAGTGATCACAGATGCTAACAAGGATGCCAAGGTTTATGACAGGCCCCCCTAAGGTAAAAGACATTGCATACACAAACAACACATAATGCACAACAGACACATGACACGAGACACACCGGGACTGCTCTGCCCTGCGCTCCTCAGCACTGGGATCAAAAGTGAGACGTGGCTTGTATGGGGCCTAAGGGGCCACTTCATGAACACCCCCCACCTCCAAATCGGACCCAAAAACCCCTGCCAGTAATTCCCAAACCAGCACCATGCCTTCATCCCCTCTGTGGGTCACAGCCCTCTACTTATCTCTCAGACATCTGGGGATGCCAGTCTGTCTCAGGTGCATAGAAAGGCCACCTCGTCAGCTGGGAAGGTCCTGCTGGCACCGGGCTGGTGTCTCTCAAACAGCTAGATTAAAGAGAACCAAACATCAGTGCCTGACCTTGGCACCGCATCGGCCAAAACCCCACCACTCTGCTACTCACCGCGCTCCTAAGAAGGCCCGGCACCTCCTAACCCTGACCCTCTGCCACACCTGGAATGCAGCTACACCTGAAAGAAAGCTAGAACATATGTCAAACACCACCAGGGTAACTCACAAGCTGCAAACACCTTATGTCAATCTAGGAAGAGCAGCTAGAGCCCAAGTACAGCCCACGTCACAAATTCCAACTCCCCATGGTTTGTCCTACTGAAGCACGCCATGCAGCAGGGCAGAACAGCTCCGGCACAAACACCTGCAGACACCCGTGACACAGAACGTGACAAACAGGGGGACGTGAAACACGACACATCATGCTTGTGGTGGGGGCCTCGAGGGAAGAGGGCAAAAGGGACCCCAAAGACACACTAGGGAACACGGCACACCGGACAACACGACGCACACCGGAGCTGTTCTGCACTGCCCGCCTGAAAGCTGCCATCAAAAGTAGAGCCTCTCCCTTTAGCTGTCCTAAGAGGCCCTTGGACAAGATTGCCTTTCCCTCTGCTCATTTTTAAATCTGCCCCAAGAACTCCCAACCCACTATTCACTCATCTCCAGGCCATGGCCCCCGACTTATCTTTTGGATGATCGGTGACGTGGATCCACGTTGCACCTGAAATGAGTCTGCCTCCGAGGGCCTCATGAGTGCCGAGGAGCCTCTTGGTCAGCTACAATAAAGTAAACCGAAACCAAAGTGTGATCCAGAGTTACGCGGGCCAAATCCCTGCAAGTCAGCTACTTGCCCTTTCCTGAGTGTGCCTGGCTCCCTCAGGCTCCAGCTTCATCCTGATTCCAAGGCTGTGGCCTTCATTAGGGGTGGCACCTGGGTAAGAGAAAGGCAAAGTTAAATGGCATTGCTGTGAGTGCAGTGGATGACCTTGTGTGCTGTAACACACGGGAATGCCTCTGCTAGGCTTCTGAACAGCCTTGTGTGGGGGGGCCCTCAAATAAACAAATAAACACCCTTTCTCACCCTGCTGCCTGCAAACCCCCTCCCAAGAACTCCTAAATGGATACCTGATCACCCTCTCTCTCCCATGCACAACCCTCAACTCACCTGAAGCTTCAATCTCAAACATCATCCTTGACACTGGGCAGACCTCTCTTGCGACATGATCCATCTGCTGAAAAATTGTTGTTCTTGAGAGCTGAGCAATAAGAACCATTTCTCTCCACTGCTCACCTTGGCTGCTGGTATCCAGATTGACTTCCTAAAAAGAAAGACAAAGAACAGTGCTGTAACACAGTCACCATACACACTTCTGCTGCAGAGACAAATGGGGCCTCACCTGCTCGGGGCAATCCCCTCAACGGGATGGGGCCCTCTGGCACCGATTCAATCCATCTCAATCTGAAAAAAAAGGCAGGACAAGAGTCAAACTGTTGCAGGATAACTGAGGAGCTCCAGATATCCTGTGTCCATCTACAAATCCCACCTAGAGTCCAACTACACCCCACATTACACATTCCAAGTCCCCGGGCCCTCTCCTATCGCACCAGGCTGTGCGGCAGGGCAGAGCAGCTCCGGCACATACGTGTGCTGACACCCGTGAATCAGGACAGGCAGGACAGGACAGACAACAGGGACACAACAGGAACAGAAATCTCTTGGCAAGGAAAATGGCTGCAAGGACTGAGAGAATGCAAAAGGAGATGACTGAGTTCAAACTGACGGTCAGCTGATGAGGCTCAGAGAACCCTGGAGGAAGAAGATGCTAACTGAAGGATTTATTCCAAGAACAGCAAAGATCGATGCCTAGGAATCCTATGCTCAGAATCCTCTGCCTGCCCTCACATTCTTACAAGTCCTACTCCACCACAATGGATCCAGGTGGGGCACAGCTGTCCGTCCAGCTCAGAACAAGACCTGACAAGACACCTGACTGGATGCTTCCAAAGAGAGAAGAGAGTCTGATGCCTGTCTGAGCTCCCCAGTCAAAAGTTCTGTGGCCTGGATGCCAGGCCAGGGAATGCAGTGATCACAGATGCTAACAAGGATGCCAAGGTTTATGACAGGCCCCCCTAAGGTAAAAGACATTGCATACACAAACAACACATAATGCACAACAGACACATGACACGAGACACACCGGGACTGCTCTGCCCTGCGCTCCTCAGCACTGGGATCAAAAGTGAGACGTGGCTTGTATGGGGCCTAAGGGGCCACTTCATGAACACCCCCCACCTCCAAATCGGACCCAAAAACCCCTGCCAGTAATTCCCAAACCAGCACCATGCCTTCATCCCCTCTGTGGGTCACAGCCCTCTACTTATCTCTCAGACATCTGGGGATGCCAGTCTGTCTCAGGTGCATAGAAAGGCCACCTCGTCAGCTGGGAAGGTCCTGCTGGCACCGGGCTGGTGTCTCTCAAACAGCTAGATTAAAGAGAACCAAACATCAGTGCCTGACCTTGGCACCGCATCGGCCAAAACCCCACCACTCTGCTACTCACCGCGCTCCTAAGAAGGCCCGGCACCTCCTAACCCTGACCCTCTGCCACACCTGGAATGCAGCTACACCTGAAAGAAAGCTAGAACATATGTCAAACACCACCAGGGTAACTCACAAGCTGCAAACACCTTATGTCAATCTAGGAAGAGCAGCTAGAGCCCAAGTACAGCCCACGTCACAAATTCCAACTCCCCATGGTTTGTCCTACTGAAGCACGCCATGCAGCAGGGCAGAACAGCTCCGGCACAAACACCTGCAGACACCCGTGACACAGAACGTGACAAACAGGGGGACGTGAAACACGACACATCATGCTTGTGGTGGGGGCCTCGAGGGAAGAGGGCAAAAGGGACCCCAAAGACACACTAGGGAACACGGCACACCGGACAACACGACGCACACCGGAGCTGTTCTGCACTGCCCGCCTGAAAGCTGCCATCAAAAGTAGAGCCTCTCCCTTTAGCTGTCCTAAGAGGCCCTTGGACAAGATTGCCTTTCCCTCTGCTCATTTTTAAATCTGCCCCAAGAACTCCCAACCCACTATTCACTCATCTCCAGGCCATGGCCCCCGACTTATCTTTTGGATGATCGGTGACGTGGATCCACGTTGCACCTGAAATGAGTCTGCCTCCGAGGGCCTCATGAGTGCCGAGGAGCCTCTTGGTCAGCTACAATAAAGTAAACCGAAACCAAAGTGTGATCCAGAGTTACGCGGGCCAAATCCCTGCAAGTCAGCTACTTGCCCTTTCCTGAGTGTGCCTGGCTCCCTCAGGCTCCAGCTTCATCCTGATTCCAAGGCTGTGGCCTTCATTAGGGGTGGCACCTGGGTAAGAGAAAGGCAAAGTTAAATGGCATTGCTGTGAGTGCAGTGGATGACCTTGTGTGCTGTAACACACGGGAATGCCTCTGCTAGGCTTCTGAACAGCCTTGTGTGGGGGGGCCCTCAAATAAACAAATAAACACCCTTTCTCACCCTGCTGCCTGCAAACCCCCTCCCAAGAACTCCTAAATGGATACCTGATCACCCTCTCTCTCCCATGCACAACCCTCAACTCACCTGAAGCTTCAATCTCAAACATCATCCTTGACACTGGGCAGACCTCTCTTGCGACATGATCCATCTGCTGAAAAATTGTTGTTCTTGAGAGCTGAGCAATAAGAACCATTTCTCTCCACTGCTCACCTTGGCTGCTGGTATCCAGATTGACTTCCTAAAAAGAAAGACAAAGAACAGTGCTGTAACACAGTCACCATACACACTTCTGCTGCAGAGACAAATGGGGCCTCACCTGCTCGGGGCAATCCCCTCAACGGGATGGGGCCCTCTGGCACCGATTCAATCCATCTCAATCTGAAAAAAAAGGCAGGACAAGAGTCAAACTGTTGCAGGATAACTGAGGAGCTCCAGATATCCTGTGTCCATCTACAAATCCCACCTAGAGTCCAACTACACCCCACATTACACATTCCAAGTCCCCGGGCCCTCTCCTATCGCACCAGGCTGTGCGGCAGGGCAGAGCAGCTCCGGCACATACGTGTGCTGACACCCGTGAATCAGGACAGGCAGGACAGGACAGACAACAGGGACACAACAGGAACAGAAATCTCTTGGCAAGGAAAATGGCTGCAAGGACTGAGAGAATGCAAAAGGAGATGACTGAGTTCAAACTGACGGTCAGCTGATGAGGCTCAGAGAACCCTGGAGGAAGAAGATGCTAACTGAAGGATTTATTCCAAGAACAGCAAAGATCGATGCCTAGGAATCCTATGCTCAGAATCCTCTGCCTGCCCTCACATTCTTACAAGTCCTACTCCACCACAATGGATCCAGGTGGGGCACAGCTGTCCGTCCAGCTCAGAACAAGACCTGACAAGACACCTGACTGGATGCTTCCAAAGAGAGAAGAGAGTCTGATGCCTGTCTGAGCTCCCCAGTCAAAAGTTCTGTGGCCTGGATGCCAGGCCAGGGAATGCAGTGATCACAGATGCTAACAAGGATGCCAAGGTTTATGACAGGCCCCCCTAAGGTAAAAGACATTGCATACACAAACAACACATAATGCACAACAGACACATGACACGAGACACACCGGGACTGCTCTGCCCTGCGCTCCTCAGCACTGGGATCAAAAGTGAGACGTGGCTTGTATGGGGCCTAAGGGGCCACTTCATGAACACCCCCCACCTCCAAATCGGACCCAAAAACCCCTGCCAGTAATTCCCAAACCAGCACCATGCCTTCATCCCCTCTGTGGGTCACAGCCCTCTACTTATCTCTCAGACATCTGGGGATGCCAGTCTGTCTCAGGTGCATAGAAAGGCCACCTCGTCAGCTGGGAAGGTCCTGCTGGCACCGGGCTGGTGTCTCTCAAACAGCTAGATTAAAGAGAACCAAACATCAGTGCCTGACCTTGGCACCGCATCGGCCAAAACCCCACCACTCTGCTACTCACCGCGCTCCTAAGAAGGCCCGGCACCTCCTAACCCTGACCCTCTGCCACACCTGGAATGCAGCTACACCTGAAAGAAAGCTAGAACATATGTCAAACACCACCAGGGTAACTCACAAGCTGCAAACACCTTATGTCAATCTAGGAAGAGCAGCTAGAGCCCAAGTACAGCCCACGTCACAAATTCCAACTCCCCATGGTTTGTCCTACTGAAGCACGCCATGCAGCAGGGCAGAACAGCTCCGGCACAAACACCTGCAGACACCCGTGACACAGAACGTGACAAACAGGGGGACGTGAAACACGACACATCATGCTTGTGGTGGGGGCCTCGAGGGAAGAGGGCAAAAGGGACCCCAAAGACACACTAGGGAACACGGCACACCGGACAACACGACGCACACCGGAGCTGTTCTGCACTGCCCGCCTGAAAGCTGCCATCAAAAGTAGAGCCTCTCCCTTTAGCTGTCCTAAGAGGCCCTTGGACAAGATTGCCTTTCCCTCTGCTCATTTTTAAATCTGCCCCAAGAACTCCCAACCCACTATTCACTCATCTCCAGGCCATGGCCCCCGACTTATCTTTTGGATGATCGGTGACGTGGATCCACGTTGCACCTGAAATGAGTCTGCCTCCGAGGGCCTCATGAGTGCCGAGGAGCCTCTTGGTCAGCTACAATAAAGTAAACCGAAACCAAAGTGTGATCCAGAGTTACGCGGGCCAAATCCCTGCAAGTCAGCTACTTGCCCTTTCCTGAGTGTGCCTGGCTCCCTCAGGCTCCAGCTTCATCCTGATTCCAAGGCTGTGGCCTTCATTAGGGGTGGCACCTGGGTAAGAGAAAGGCAAAGTTAAATGGCATTGCTGTGAGTGCAGTGGATGACCTTGTGTGCTGTAACACACGGGAATGCCTCTGCTAGGCTTCTGAACAGCCTTGTGTGGGGGGGCCCTCAAATAAACAAATAAACACCCTTTCTCACCCTGCTGCCTGCAAACCCCCTCCCAAGAACTCCTAAATGGATACCTGATCACCCTCTCTCTCCCATGCACAACCCTCAACTCACCTGAAGCTTCAATCTCAAACATCATCCTTGACACTGGGCAGACCTCTCTTGCGACATGATCCATCTGCTGAAAAATTGTTGTTCTTGAGAGCTGAGCAATAAGAACCATTTCTCTCCACTGCTCACCTTGGCTGCTGGTATCCAGATTGACTTCCTAAAAAGAAAGACAAAGAACAGTGCTGTAACACAGTCACCATACACACTTCTGCTGCAGAGACAAATGGGGCCTCACCTGCTCGGGGCAATCCCCTCAACGGGATGGGGCCCTCTGGCACCGATTCAATCCATCTCAATCTGAAAAAAAAGGCAGGACAAGAGTCAAACTGTTGCAGGATAACTGAGGAGCTCCAGATATCCTGTGTCCATCTACAAATCCCACCTAGAGTCCAACTACACCCCACATTACACATTCCAAGTCCCCGGGCCCTCTCCTATCGCACCAGGCTGTGCGGCAGGGCAGAGCAGCTCCGGCACATACGTGTGCTGACACCCGTGAATCAGGACAGGCAGGACAGGACAGACAACAGGGACACAACAGGAACAGAAATCTCTTGGCAAGGAAAATGGCTGCAAGGACTGAGAGAATGCAAAAGGAGATGACTGAGTTCAAACTGACGGTCAGCTGATGAGGCTCAGAGAACCCTGGAGGAAGAAGATGCTAACTGAAGGATTTATTCCAAGAACAGCAAAGATCGATGCCTAGGAATCCTATGCTCAGAATCCTCTGCCTGCCCTCACATTCTTACAAGTCCTACTCCACCACAATGGATCCAGGTGGGGCACAGCTGTCCGTCCAGCTCAGAACAAGACCTGACAAGACACCTGACTGGATGCTTCCAAAGAGAGAAGAGAGTCTGATGCCTGTCTGAGCTCCCCAGTCAAAAGTTCTGTGGCCTGGATGCCAGGCCAGGGAATGCAGTGATCACAGATGCTAACAAGGATGCCAAGGTTTATGACAGGCCCCCCTAAGGTAAAAGACATTGCATACACAAACAACACATAATGCACAACAGACACATGACACGAGACACACCGGGACTGCTCTGCCCTGCGCTCCTCAGCACTGGGATCAAAAGTGAGACGTGGCTTGTATGGGGCCTAAGGGGCCACTTCATGAACACCCCCCACCTCCAAATCGGACCCAAAAACCCCTGCCAGTAATTCCCAAACCAGCACCATGCCTTCATCCCCTCTGTGGGTCACAGCCCTCTACTTATCTCTCAGACATCTGGGGATGCCAGTCTGTCTCAGGTGCATAGAAAGGCCACCTCGTCAGCTGGGAAGGTCCTGCTGGCACCGGGCTGGTGTCTCTCAAACAGCTAGATTAAAGAGAACCAAACATCAGTGCCTGACCTTGGCACCGCATCGGCCAAAACCCCACCACTCTGCTACTCACCGCGCTCCTAAGAAGGCCCGGCACCTCCTAACCCTGACCCTCTGCCACACCTGGAATGCAGCTACACCTGAAAGAAAGCTAGAACATATGTCAAACACCACCAGGGTAACTCACAAGCTGCAAACACCTTATGTCAATCTAGGAAGAGCAGCTAGAGCCCAAGTACAGCCCACGTCACAAATTCCAACTCCCCATGGTTTGTCCTACTGAAGCACGCCATGCAGCAGGGCAGAACAGCTCCGGCACAAACACCTGCAGACACCCGTGACACAGAACGTGACAAACAGGGGGACGTGAAACACGACACATCATGCTTGTGGTGGGGGCCTCGAGGGAAGAGGGCAAAAGGGACCCCAAAGACACACTAGGGAACACGGCACACCGGACAACACGACGCACACCGGAGCTGTTCTGCACTGCCCGCCTGAAAGCTGCCATCAAAAGTAGAGCCTCTCCCTTTAGCTGTCCTAAGAGGCCCTTGGACAAGATTGCCTTTCCCTCTGCTCATTTTTAAATCTGCCCCAAGAACTCCCAACCCACTATTCACTCATCTCCAGGCCATGGCCCCCGACTTATCTTTTGGATGATCGGTGACGTGGATCCACGTTGCACCTGAAATGAGTCTGCCTCCGAGGGCCTCATGAGTGCCGAGGAGCCTCTTGGTCAGCTACAATAAAGTAAACCGAAACCAAAGTGTGATCCAGAGTTACGCGGGCCAAATCCCTGCAAGTCAGCTACTTGCCCTTTCCTGAGTGTGCCTGGCTCCCTCAGGCTCCAGCTTCATCCTGATTCCAAGGCTGTGGCCTTCATTAGGGGTGGCACCTGGGTAAGAGAAAGGCAAAGTTAAATGGCATTGCTGTGAGTGCAGTGGATGACCTTGTGTGCTGTAACACACGGGAATGCCTCTGCTAGGCTTCTGAACAGCCTTGTGTGGGGGGGCCCTCAAATAAACAAATAAACACCCTTTCTCACCCTGCTGCCTGCAAACCCCCTCCCAAGAACTCCTAAATGGATACCTGATCACCCTCTCTCTCCCATGCACAACCCTCAACTCACCTGAAGCTTCAATCTCAAACATCATCCTTGACACTGGGCAGACCTCTCTTGCGACATGATCCATCTGCTGAAAAATTGTTGTTCTTGAGAGCTGAGCAATAAGAACCATTTCTCTCCACTGCTCACCTTGGCTGCTGGTATCCAGATTGACTTCCTAAAAAGAAAGACAAAGAACAGTGCTGTAACACAGTCACCATACACACTTCTGCTGCAGAGACAAATGGGGCCTCACCTGCTCGGGGCAATCCCCTCAACGGGATGGGGCCCTCTGGCACCGATTCAATCCATCTCAATCTGAAAAAAAAGGCAGGACAAGAGTCAAACTGTTGCAGGATAACTGAGGAGCTCCAGATATCCTGTGTCCATCTACAAATCCCACCTAGAGTCCAACTACACCCCACATTACACATTCCAAGTCCCCGGGCCCTCTCCTATCGCACCAGGCTGTGCGGCAGGGCAGAGCAGCTCCGGCACATACGTGTGCTGACACCCGTGAATCAGGACAGGCAGGACAGGACAGACAACAGGGACACAACAGGAACAGAAATCTCTTGGCAAGGAAAATGGCTGCAAGGACTGAGAGAATGCAAAAGGAGATGACTGAGTTCAAACTGACGGTCAGCTGATGAGGCTCAGAGAACCCTGGAGGAAGAAGATGCTAACTGAAGGATTTATTCCAAGAACAGCAAAGATCGATGCCTAGGAATCCTATGCTCAGAATCCTCTGCCTGCCCTCACATTCTTACAAGTCCTACTCCACCACAATGGATCCAGGTGGGGCACAGCTGTCCGTCCAGCTCAGAACAAGACCTGACAAGACACCTGACTGGATGCTTCCAAAGAGAGAAGAGAGTCTGATGCCTGTCTGAGCTCCCCAGTCAAAAGTTCTGTGGCCTGGATGCCAGGCCAGGGAATGCAGTGATCACAGATGCTAACAAGGATGCCAAGGTTTATGACAGGCCCCCCTAAGGTAAAAGACATTGCATACACAAACAACACATAATGCACAACAGACACATGACACGAGACACACCGGGACTGCTCTGCCCTGCGCTCCTCAGCACTGGGATCAAAAGTGAGACGTGGCTTGTATGGGGCCTAAGGGGCCACTTCATGAACACCCCCCACCTCCAAATCGGACCCAAAAACCCCTGCCAGTAATTCCCAAACCAGCACCATGCCTTCATCCCCTCTGTGGGTCACAGCCCTCTACTTATCTCTCAGACATCTGGGGATGCCAGTCTGTCTCAGGTGCATAGAAAGGCCACCTCGTCAGCTGGGAAGGTCCTGCTGGCACCGGGCTGGTGTCTCTCAAACAGCTAGATTAAAGAGAACCAAACATCAGTGCCTGACCTTGGCACCGCATCGGCCAAAACCCCACCACTCTGCTACTCACCGCGCTCCTAAGAAGGCCCGGCACCTCCTAACCCTGACCCTCTGCCACACCTGGAATGCAGCTACACCTGAAAGAAAGCTAGAACATATGTCAAACACCACCAGGGTAACTCACAAGCTGCAAACACCTTATGTCAATCTAGGAAGAGCAGCTAGAGCCCAAGTACAGCCCACGTCACAAATTCCAACTCCCCATGGTTTGTCCTACTGAAGCACGCCATGCAGCAGGGCAGAACAGCTCCGGCACAAATACCTGCAGACACCCGTGACACAGAACGTGACAAACAGGGGGACGTGAAACACGACACATCATGCTTGTGGTGGGGGCCTCGAGGGAAGAGGGCAAAAGGGACCCCAAAGACACACTAGGGAACACGGCACACCGGACAACACGACGCACACCGGAGCTGTTCTGCACTGCCCGCCTGAAAGCTGCCATCAAAAGTAGAGCCTCTCCCTTTAGCTGTCCTAAGAGGCCCTTGGACAAGATTGCCTTTCCCTCTGCTCATTTTTAAATCTGCCCCAAGAACTCCCAACCCACTATTCACTCATCTCCAGGCCATGGCCCCCGACTTATCTTTTGGATGATCGGTGACGTGGATCCACGTTGCACCTGAAATGAGTCTGCCTCCGAGGGCCTCATGAGTGCCGAGGAGCCTCTTGGTCAGCTACAATAAAGTAAACCGAAACCAAAGTGTGATCCAGAGTTACGCGGGCCAAATCCCTGCAAGTCAGCTACTTGCCCTTTCCTGAGTGTGCCTGGCTCCCTCAGGCTCCAGCTTCATCCTGATTCCAAGGCTGTGGCCTTCATTAGGGGTGGCACCTGGGTAAGAGAAAGGCAAAGTTAAATGGCATTGCTGTGAGTGCAGTGGATGACCTTGTGTGCTGTAACACACGGGAATGCCTCTGCTAGGCTTCTGAACAGCCTTGTGTGGGGGGGCCCTCAAATAAACAAATAAACACCCTTTCTCACCCTGCTGCCTGCAAACCCCCTCCCAAGAACTCCTAAATGGATACCTGATCACCCTCTCTCTCCCATGCACAACCCTCAACTCACCTGAAGCTTCAATCTCAAACATCATCCTTGACACTGGGCAGACCTCTCTTGCGACATGATCCATCTGCTGAAAAATTGTTGTTCTTGAGAGCTGAGCAATAAGAACCATTTCTCTCCACTGCTCACCTTGGCTGCTGGTATCCAGATTGACTTCCTAAAAAGAAAGACAAAGAACAGTGCTGTAACACAGTCACCATACACACTTCTGCTGCAGAGACAAATGGGGCCTCACCTGCTCGGGGCAATCCCCTCAACGGGATGGGGCCCTCTGGCACCGATTCAATCCATCTCAATCTGAAAAAAAAGGTAGGACAAGAGTCAAACTGTTGCAGGATAACTGAGGAGCTCCAGATATCCTGTGTCCATCTACAAATCCCACCTAGAGTCCAACTACACCCCACATTACACATTCCAAGTCCCCGGGCCCTCTCCTATCGCACCAGGCTGTGCGGCAGGGCAGAGCAGCTCCGGCACATACGTGTGCTGACACCCGTGAATCAGGACAGGCAGGACAGGACAGACAACAGGGACACAACAGGAACAGAAATCTCTTGGCAAGGAAAATGGCTGCAAGGACTGAGAGAATGCAAAAGGAGATGACTGAGTTCAAACTGACGGTCAGCTGATGAGGCTCAGAGAACCCTGGAGGAAGAAGATGCTAACTGAAGGATTTATTCCAAGAACAGCAAAGATCGATGCCTAGGAATCCTATGCTCAGAATCCTCTGCCTGCCCTCACATTCTTACAAGTCCTACTCCACCACAATGGATCCAGGTGGGGCACAGCTGTCCGTCCAGCTCAGAACAAGACCTGACAAGACACCTGACTGGATGCTTCCAAAGAGAGAAGAGAGTCTGATGCCTGTCTGAGCTCCCCAGTCAAAAGTTCTGTGGCCTGGATGCCAGGCCAGGGAATGCAGTGATCACAGATGCTAACAAGGATGCCAAGGTTTATGACAGGCCCCCCTAAGGTAAAAGACATTGCATACACAAACAACACATAATGCACAACAGACACATGACACGAGACACACCGGGACTGCTCTGCCCTGCGCTCCTCAGCACTGGGATCAAAAGTGAGACGTGGCTTGTATGGGGCCTAAGGGGCCACTTCATGAACACCCCCCACCTCCAAATCGGACCCAAAAACCCCTGCCAGTAATTCCCAAACCAGCACCATGCCTTCATCCCCTCTGTGGGTCACAGCCCTCTACTTATCTCTCAGACATCTGGGGATGCCAGTCTGTCTCAGGTGCATAGAAAGGCCACCTCGTCAGCTGGGAAGGTCCTGCTGGCACCGGGCTGGTGTCTCTCAAACAGCTAGATTAAAGAGAACCAAACATCAGTGCCTGACCTTGGCACCGCATCGGCCAAAACCCCACCACTCTGCTACTCACCGCGCTCCTAAGAAGGCCCGGCACCTCCTAACCCTGACCCTCTGCCACACCTGGAATGCAGCTACACCTGAAAGAAAGCTAGAACATATGTCAAACACCACCAGGGTAACTCACAAGCTGCAAACACCTTATGTCAATCTAGGAAGAGCAGCTAGAGCCCAAGTACAGCCCACGTCACAAATTCCAACTCCCCATGGTTTGTCCTACTGAAGCACGCCATGCAGCAGGGCAGAACAGCTCCGGCACAAATACCTGCAGACACCCGTGACACAGAACGTGACAAACAGGGGGACGTGAAACACGACACATCATGCTTGTGGTGGGGGCCTCGAGGGAAGAGGGCAAAAGGGACCCCAAAGACACACTAGGGAACACGGCACACCGGACAACACGACGCACACCGGAGCTGTTCTGCACTGCCCGCCTGAAAGCTGCCATCAAAAGTAGAGCCTCTCCCTTTAGCTGTCCTAAGAGGCCCTTGGACAAGATTGCCTTTCCCTCTGCTCATTTTTAAATCTGCCCCAAGAACTCCCAACCCACTATTCACTCATCTCCAGGCCATGGCCCCCGACTTATCTTTTGGATGATCGGTGACGTGGATCCACGTTGCACCTGAAATGAGTCTGCCTCCGAGGGCCTCATGAGTGCCGAGGAGCCTCTTGGTCAGCTACAATAAAGTAAACCGAAACCAAAGTGTGATCCAGAGTTACGCGGGCCAAATCCCTGCAAGTCAGCTACTTGCCCTTTCCTGAGTGTGCCTGGCTCCCTCAGGCTCCAGCTTCATCCTGATTCCAAGGCTGTGGCCTTCATTAGGGGTGGCACCTGGGTAAGAGAAAGGCAAAGTTAAATGGCATTGCTGTGAGTGCAGTGGATGACCTTGTGTGCTGTAACACACGGGAATGCCTCTGCTAGGCTTCTGAACAGCCTTGTGTGGGGGGGCCCTCAAATAAACAAATAAACACCCTTTCTCACCCTGCTGCCTGCAAACCCCCTCCCAAGAACTCCTAAATGGATACCTGATCACCCTCTCTCTCCCATGCACAACCCTCAACTCACCTGAAGCTTCAATCTCAAACATCATCCTTGACACTGGGCAGACCTCTCTTGCGACATGATCCATCTGCTGAAAAATTGTTGTTCTTGAGAGCTGAGCAATAAGAACCATTTCTCTCCACTGCTCACCTTGGCTGCTGGTATCCAGATTGACTTCCTAAAAAGAAAGACAAAGAACAGTGCTGTAACACAGTCACCATACACACTTCTGCTGCAGAGACAAATGGGGCCTCACCTGCTCGGGGCAATCCCCTCAACGGGATGGGGCCCTCTGGCACCGATTCAATCCATCTCAATCTGAAAAAAAAGGTAGGACAAGAGTCAAACTGTTGCAGGATAACTGAGGAGCTCCAGATATCCTGTGTCCATCTACAAATCCCACCTAGAGTCCAACTACACCCCACATTACACATTCCAAGTCCCCGGGCCCTCTCCTATCGCACCAGGCTGTGCGGCAGGGCAGAGCAGCTCCGGCACATACGTGTGCTGACACCCGTGAATCAGGACAGGCAGGACAGGACAGACAACAGGGACACAACAGGAACAGAAATCTCTTGGCAAGGAAAATGGCTGCAAGGACTGAGAGAATGCAAAAGGAGATGACTGAGTTCAAACTGACGGTCAGCTGATGAGGCTCAGAGAACCCTGGAGGAAGAAGATGCTAACTGAAGGATTTATTCCAAGAACAGCAAAGATCGATGCCTAGGAATCCTATGCTCAGAATCCTCTGCCTGCCCTCACATTCTTACAAGTCCTACTCCACCACAATGGATCCAGGTGGGGCACAGCTGTCCGTCCAGCTCAGAACAAGACCTGACAAGACACCTGACTGGATGCTTCCAAAGAGAGAAGAGAGTCTGATGCCTGTCTGAGCTCCCCAGTCAAAAGTTCTGTGGCCTGGATGCCAGGCCAGGGAATGCAGTGATCACAGATGCTAACAAGGATGCCAAGGTTTATGACAGGCCCCCCTAAGGTAAAAGACATTGCATACACAAACAACACATAATGCACAACAGACACATGACACGAGACACACCGGGACTGCTCTGCCCTGCGCTCCTCAGCACTGGGATCAAAAGTGAGACGTGGCTTGTATGGGGCCTAAGGGGCCACTTCATGAACACCCCCCACCTCCAAATCGGACCCAAAAACCCCTGCCAGTAATTCCCAAACCAGCACCATGCCTTCATCCCCTCTGTGGGTCACAGCCCTCTACTTATCTCTCAGACATCTGGGGATGCCAGTCTGTCTCAGGTGCATAGAAAGGCCACCTCGTCAGCTGGGAAGGTCCTGCTGGCACCGGGCTGGTGTCTCTCAAACAGCTAGATTAAAGAGAACCAAACATCAGTGCCTGACCTTGGCACCGCATCGGCCAAAACCCCACCACTCTGCTACTCACCGCGCTCCTAAGAAGGCCCGGCACCTCCTAACCCTGACCCTCTGCCACACCTGGAATGCAGCTACACCTGAAAGAAAGCTAGAACATATGTCAAACACCACCAGGGTAACTCACAAGCTGCAAACACCTTATGTCAATCTAGGAAGAGCAGCTAGAGCCCAAGTACAGCCCACGTCACAAATTCCAACTCCCCATGGTTTGTCCTACTGAAGCACGCCATGCAGCAGGGCAGAACAGCTCCGGCACAAACACCTGCAGACACCCGTGACACAGAACGTGACAAACAGGGGGACGTGAAACACGACACATCATGCTTGTGGTGGGGGCCTCGAGGGAAGAGGGCAAAAGGGACCCCAAAGACACACTAGGGAACACGGCACACCGGACAACACGACGCACACCGGAGCTGTTCTGCACTGCCCGCCTGAAAGCTGCCATCAAAAGTAGAGCCTCTCCCTTTAGCTGTCCTAAGAGGCCCTTGGACAAGATTGCCTTTCCCTCTGCTCATTTTTAAATCTGCCCCAAGAACTCCCAACCCACTATTCACTCATCTCCAGGCCATGGCCCCCGACTTATCTTTTGGATGATCGGTGACGTGGATCCACGTTGCACCTGAAATGAGTCTGCCTCCGAGGGCCTCATGAGTGCCGAGGAGCCTCTTGGTCAGCTACAATAAAGTAAACCGAAACCAAAGTGTGATCCAGAGTTACGCGGGCCAAATCCCTGCAAGTCAGCTACTTGCCCTTTCCTGAGTGTGCCTGGCTCCCTCAGGCTCCAGCTTCATCCTGATTCCAAGGCTGTGGCCTTCATTAGGGGTGGCACCTGGGTAAGAGAAAGGCAAAGTTAAATGGCATTGCTGTGAGTGCAGTGGATGACCTTGTGTGCTGTAACACACGGGAATGCCTCTGCTAGGCTTCTGAACAGCCTTGTGTGGGGGGGCCCTCAAATAAACAAATAAACACCCTTTCTCACCCTGCTGCCTGCAAACCCCCTCCCAAGAACTCCTAAATGGATACCTGATCACCCTCTCTCTCCCATGCACAACCCTCAACTCACCTGAAGCTTCAATCTCAAACATCATCCTTGACACTGGGCAGACCTCTCTTGCGACATGATCCATCTGCTGAAAAATTGTTGTTCTTGAGAGCTGAGCAATAAGAACCATTTCTCTCCACTGCTCACCTTGGCTGCTGGTATCCAGATTGACTTCCTAAAAAGAAAGACAAAGAACAGTGCTGTAACACAGTCACCATACACACTTCTGCTGCAGAGACAAATGGGGCCTCACCTGCTCGGGGCAATCCCCTCAACGGGATGGGGCCCTCTGGCACCGATTCAATCCATCTCAATCTGAAAAAAAAGGCAGGACAAGAGTCAAACTGTTGCAGGATAACTGAGGAGCTCCAGATATCCTGTGTCCATCTACAAATCCCACCTAGAGTCCAACTACACCCCACATTACACATTCCAAGTCCCCGGGCCCTCTCCTATCGCACCAGGCTGTGCGGCAGGGCAGAGCAGCTCCGGCACATACGTGTGCTGACACCCGTGAATCAGGACAGGCAGGACAGGACAGACAACAGGGACACAACAGGAACAGAAATCTCTTGGCAAGGAAAATGGCTGCAAGGACTGAGAGAATGCAAAAGGAGATGACTGAGTTCAAACTGACGGTCAGCTGATGAGGCTCAGAGAACCCTGGAGGAAGAAGATGCTAACTGAAGGATTTATTCCAAGAACAGCAAAGATCGATGCCTAGGAATCCTATGCTCAGAATCCTCTGCCTGCCCTCACATTCTTACAAGTCCTACTCCACCACAATGGATCCAGGTGGGGCACAGCTGTCCGTCCAGCTCAGAACAAGACCTGACAAGACACCTGACTGGATGCTTCCAAAGAGAGAAGAGAGTCTGATGCCTGTCTGAGCTCCCCAGTCAAAAGTTCTGTGGCCTGGATGCCAGGCCAGGGAATGCAGTGATCACAGATGCTAACAAGGATGCCAAGGTTTATGACAGGCCCCCCTAAGGTAAAAGACATTGCATACACAAACAACACATAATGCACAACAGACACATGACACGAGACACACCGGGACTGCTCTGCCCTGCGCTCCTCAGCACTGGGATCAAAAGTGAGACGTGGCTTGTATGGGGCCTAAGGGGCCACTTCATGAACACCCCCCACCTCCAAATCGGACCCAAAAACCCCTGCCAGTAATTCCCAAACCAGCACCATGCCTTCATCCCCTCTGTGGGTCACAGCCCTCTACTTATCTCTCAGACATCTGGGGATGCCAGTCTGTCTCAGGTGCATAGAAAGGCCACCTCGTCAGCTGGGAAGGTCCTGCTGGCACCGGGCTGGTGTCTCTCAAACAGCTAGATTAAAGAGAACCAAACATCAGTGCCTGACCTTGGCACCGCATCGGCCAAAACCCCACCACTCTGCTACTCACCGCGCTCCTAAGAAGGCCCGGCACCTCCTAACCCTGACCCTCTGCCACACCTGGAATGCAGCTACACCTGAAAGAAAGCTAGAACATATGTCAAACACCACCAGGGTAACTCACAAGCTGCAAACACCTTATGTCAATCTAGGAAGAGCAGCTAGAGCCCAAGTACAGCCCACGTCACAAATTCCAACTCCCCATGGTTTGTCCTACTGAAGCACGCCATGCAGCAGGGCAGAACAGCTCCGGCACAAACACCTGCAGACACCCGTGACACAGAACGTGACAAACAGGGGGACGTGAAACACGACACATCATGCTTGTGGTGGGGGCCTCGAGGGAAGAGGGCAAAAGGGACCCCAAAGACACACTAGGGAACACGGCACACCGGACAACACGACGCACACCGGAGCTGTTCTGCACTGCCCGCCTGAAAGCTGCCATCAAAAGTAGAGCCTCTCC
This sequence comes from Melospiza melodia melodia, assembly GCF_035770615.1. Taxonomy (NCBI): domain Eukaryota; kingdom Metazoa; phylum Chordata; class Aves; order Passeriformes; family Passerellidae; genus Melospiza; species Melospiza melodia. The sequence goes on from NW_026948532.1 coordinate 71,959, forward strand.
CTTTAGCTGTCCTAAGAGGCCCTTGGACAAGATTGCCTTTCCCTCTGCTCATTTTTAAATCTGCCCCAAGAACTCCCAACCCACTATTCACTCATCTCCAGGCCATGGCCCCCGACTTATCTTTTGGATGATCGGTGACGTGGATCCACGTTGCACCTGAAATGAGTCTGCCTCCGAGGGCCTCATGAGTGCCGAGGAGCCTCTTGGTCAGCTACAATAAAGTAAACCGAAACCAAAGTGTGATCCAGAGTTACGCGGGCCAAATCCCTGCAAGTCAGCTACTTGCCCTTTCCTGAGTGTGCCTGGCTCCCTCAGGCTCCAGCTTCATCCTGATTCCAAGGCTGTGGCCTTCATTAGGGGTGGCACCTGGGTAAGAGAAAGGCAAAGTTAAATGGCATTGCTGTGAGTGCAGTGGATGACCTTGTGTGCTGTAACACACGGGAATGCCTCTGCTAGGCTTCTGAACAGCCTTGTGTGGGGGGGCCCTCAAATAAACAAATAAACACCCTTTCTCACCCTGCTGCCTGCAAACCCCCTCCCAAGAACTCCTAAATGGATACCTGATCACCCTCTCTCTCCCATGCACAACCCTCAACTCACCTGAAGCTTCAATCTCAAACATCATCCTTGACACTGGGCAGACCTCTCTTGCGACATGATCCATCTGCTGAAAAATTGTTGTTCTTGAGAGCTGAGCAATAAGAACCATTTCTCTCCACTGCTCACCTTGGCTGCTGGTATCCAGATTGACTTCCTAAAAAGAAAGACAAAGAACAGTGCTGTAACACAGTCACCATACACACTTCTGCTGCAGAGACAAATGGGGCCTCACCTGCTCGGGGCAATCCCCTCAACGGGATGGGGCCCTCTGGCACCGATTCAATCCATCTCAATCTGAAAAAAAAGGTAGGACAAGAGTCAAACTGTTGCAGGATAACTGAGGAGCTCCAGATATCCTGTGTCCATCTACAAATCCCACCTAGAGTCCAACTACACCCCACATTACACATTCCAAGTCCCCGGGCCCTCTCCTATCGCACCAGGCTGTGCGGCAGGGCAGAGCAGCTCCGGCACATACGTGTGCTGACACCCGTGAATCAGGACAGGCAGGACAGGACAGACAACAGGGACACAACAGGAACAGAAATCTCTTGGCAAGGAAAATGGCTGCAAGGACTGAGAGAATGCAAAAGGAGATGACTGAGTTCAAACTGACGGTCAGCTGATGAGGCTCAGAGAACCCTGGAGGAAGAAGATGCTAACTGAAGGATTTATTCCAAGAACAGCAAAGATCGATGCCTAGGAATCCTATGCTCAGAATCCTCTGCCTGCCCTCACATTCTTACAAGTCCTACTCCACCACAATGGATCCAGGTGGGGCACAGCTGTCCGTCCAGCTCAGAACAAGACCTGACAAGACACCTGACTGGATGCTTCCAAAGAGAGAAGAGAGTCTGATGCCTGTCTGAGCTCCCCAGTCAAAAGTTCTGTGGCCTGGATGCCAGGCCAGGGAATGCAGTGATCACAGATGCTAACAAGGATGCCAAGGTTTATGACAGGCCCCCCTAAGGTAAAAGACATTGCATACACAAACAACACATAATGCACAACAGACACATGACACGAGACACACCGGGACTGCTCTGCCCTGCGCTCCTCAGCACTGGGATCAAAAGTGAGACGTGGCTTGTATGGGGCCTAAGGGGCCACTTCATGAACACCCCCCACCTCCAAATCGGACCCAAAAACCCCTGCCAGTAATTCCCAAACCAGCACCATGCCTTCATCCCCTCTGTGGGTCACAGCCCTCTACTTATCTCTCAGACATCTGGGGATGCCAGTCTGTCTCAGGTGCATAGAAAGGCCACCTCGTCAGCTGGGAAGGTCCTGCTGGCACCGGGCTGGTGTCTCTCAAACAGCTAGATTAAAGAGAACCAAACATCAGTGCCTGACCTTGGCACCGCATCGGCCAAAACCCCACCACTCTGCTACTCACCGCGCTCCTAAGAAGGCCCGGCACCTCCTAACCCTGACCCTCTGCCACACCTGGAATGCAGCTACACCTGAAAGAAAGCTAGAACATATGTCAAACACCACCAGGGTAACTCACAAGCTGCAAACACCTTATGTCAATCTAGGAAGAGCAGCTAGAGCCCAAGTACAGCCCACGTCACAAATTCCAACTCCCCATGGTTTGTCCTACTGAAGCACGCCATGCAGCAGGGCAGAACAGCTCCGGCACAAATACCTGCAGACACCCGTGACACAGAACGTGACAAACAGGGGGACGTGAAACACGACACATCATGCTTGTGGTGGGGGCCTCGAGGGAAGAGGGCAAAAGGGACCCCAAAGACACACTAGGGAACACGGCACACCGGACAACACGACGCACACCGGAGCTGTTCTGCACTGCCCGCCTGAAAGCTGCCATCAAAAGTAGAGCCTCTCCCTTTAGCTGTCCTAAGAGGCCCTTGGACAAGATTGCCTTTCCCTCTGCTCATTTTTAAATCTGCCCCAAGAACTCCCAACCCACTATTCACTCATCTCCAGGCCATGGCCCCCGACTTATCTTTTGGATGATCGGTGACGTGGATCCACGTTGCACCTGAAATGAGTCTGCCTCCGAGGGCCTCATGAGTGCCGAGGAGCCTCTTGGTCAGCTACAATAAAGTAAACCGAAACCAAAGTGTGATCCAGAGTTACGCGGGCCAAATCCCTGCAAGTCAGCTACTTGCCCTTTCCTGAGTGTGCCTGGCTCCCTCAGGCTCCAGCTTCATCCTGATTCCAAGGCTGTGGCCTTCATTAGGGGTGGCACCTGGGTAAGAGAAAGGCAAAGTTAAATGGCATTGCTGTGAGTGCAGTGGATGACCTTGTGTGCTGTAACACACGGGAATGCCTCTGCTAGGCTTCTGAACAGCCTTGTGTGGGGGGGCCCTCAAATAAACAAATAAACACCCTTTCTCACCCTGCTGCCTGCAAACCCCCTCCCAAGAACTCCTAAATGGATACCTGATCACCCTCTCTCTCCCATGCACAACCCTCAACTCACCTGAAGCTTCAATCTCAAACATCATCCTTGACACTGGGCAGACCTCTCTTGCGACATGATCCATCTGCTGAAAAATTGTTGTTCTTGAGAGCTGAGCAATAAGAACCATTTCTCTCCACTGCTCACCTTGGCTGCTGGTATCCAGATTGACTTCCTAAAAAGAAAGACAAAGAACAGTGCTGTAACACAGTCACCATACACACTTCTGCTGCAGAGACAAATGGGGCCTCACCTGCTCGGGGCAATCCCCTCAACGGGATGGGGCCCTCTGGCACCGATTCAATCCATCTCAATCTGAAAAAAAAGGTAGGACAAGAGTCAAACTGTTGCAGGATAACTGAGGAGCTCCAGATATCCTGTGTCCATCTACAAATCCCACCTAGAGTCCAACTACACCCCACATTACACATTCCAAGTCCCCGGGCCCTCTCCTATCGCACCAGGCTGTGCGGCAGGGCAGAGCAGCTCCGGCACATACGTGTGCTGACACCCGTGAATCAGGACAGGCAGGACAGGACAGACAACAGGGACACAACAGGAACAGAAATCTCTTGGCAAGGAAAATGGCTGCAAGGACTGAGAGAATGCAAAAGGAGATGACTGAGTTCAAACTGACGGTCAGCTGATGAGGCTCAGAGAACCCTGGAGGAAGAAGATGCTAACTGAAGGATTTATTCCAAGAACAGCAAAGATCGATGCCTAGGAATCCTATGCTCAGAATCCTCTGCCTGCCCTCACATTCTTACAAGTCCTACTCCACCACAATGGATCCAGGTGGGGCACAGCTGTCCGTCCAGCTCAGAACAAGACCTGACAAGACACCTGACTGGATGCTTCCAAAGAGAGAAGAGAGTCTGATGCCTGTCTGAGCTCCCCAGTCAAAAGTTCTGTGGCCTGGATGCCAGGCCAGGGAATGCAGTGATCACAGATGCTAACAAGGATGCCAAGGTTTATGACAGGCCCCCCTAAGGTAAAAGACATTGCATACACAAACAACACATAATGCACAACAGACACATGACACGAGACACACCGGGACTGCTCTGCCCTGCGCTCCTCAGCACTGGGATCAAAAGTGAGACGTGGCTTGTATGGGGCCTAAGGGGCCACTTCATGAACACCCCCCACCTCCAAATCGGACCCAAAAACCCCTGCCAGTAATTCCCAAACCAGCACCATGCCTTCATCCCCTCTGTGGGTCACAGCCCTCTACTTATCTCTCAGACATCTGGGGATGCCAGTCTGTCTCAGGTGCATAGAAAGGCCACCTCGTCAGCTGGGAAGGTCCTGCTGGCACCGGGCTGGTGTCTCTCAAACAGCTAGATTAAAGAGAACCAAACATCAGTGCCTGACCTTGGCACCGCATCGGCCAAAACCCCACCACTCTGCTACTCACCGCGCTCCTAAGAAGGCCCGGCACCTCCTAACCCTGACCCTCTGCCACACCTGGAATGCAGCTACACCTGAAAGAAAGCTAGAACATATGTCAAACACCACCAGGGTAACTCACAAGCTGCAAACACCTTATGTCAATCTAGGAAGAGCAGCTAGAGCCCAAGTACAGCCCACGTCACAAATTCCAACTCCCCATGGTTTGTCCTACTGAAGCACGCCATGCAGCAGGGCAGAACAGCTCCGGCACAAATACCTGCAGACACCCGTGACACAGAACGTGACAAACAGGGGGACGTGAAACACGACACATCATGCTTGTGGTGGGGGCCTCGAGGGAAGAGGGCAAAAGGGACCCCAAAGACACACTAGGGAACACGGCACACCGGACAACACGACGCACACCGGAGCTGTTCTGCACTGCCCGCCTGAAAGCTGCCATCAAAAGTAGAGCCTCTCCCTTTAGCTGTCCTAAGAGGCCCTTGGACAAGATTGCCTTTCCCTCTGCTCATTTTTAAATCTGCCCCAAGAACTCCCAACCCACTATTCACTCATCTCCAGGCCATGGCCCCCGACTTATCTTTTGGATGATCGGTGACGTGGATCCACGTTGCACCTGAAATGAGTCTGCCTCCGAGGGCCTCATGAGTGCCGAGGAGCCTCTTGGTCAGCTACAATAAAGTAAACCGAAACCAAAGTGTGATCCAGAGTTACGCGGGCCAAATCCCTGCAAGTCAGCTACTTGCCCTTTCCTGAGTGTGCCTGGCTCCCTCAGGCTCCAGCTTCATCCTGATTCCAAGGCTGTGGCCTTCATTAGGGGTGGCACCTGGGTAAGAGAAAGGCAAAGTTAAATGGCATTGCTGTGAGTGCAGTGGATGACCTTGTGTGCTGTAACACACGGGAATGCCTCTGCTAGGCTTCTGAACAGCCTTGTGTGGGGGGGCCCTCAAATAAACAAATAAACACCCTTTCTCACCCTGCTGCCTGCAAACCCCCTCCCAAGAACTCCTAAATGGATACCTGATCACCCTCTCTCTCCCATGCACAACCCTCAACTCACCTGAAGCTTCAATCTCAAACATCATCCTTGACACTGGGCAGACCTCTCTTGCGACATGATCCATCTGCTGAAAAATTGTTGTTCTTGAGAGCTGAGCAATAAGAACCATTTCTCTCCACTGCTCACCTTGGCTGCTGGTATCCAGATTGACTTCCTAAAAAGAAAGACAAAGAACAGTGCTGTAACACAGTCACCATACACACTTCTGCTGCAGAGACAAATGGGGCCTCACCTGCTCGGGGCAATCCCCTCAACGGGATGGGGCCCTCTGGCACCGATTCAATCCATCTCAATCTGAAAAAAAAGGTAGGACAAGAGTCAAACTGTTGCAGGATAACTGAGGAGCTCCAGATATCCTGTGTCCATCTACAAATCCCACCTAGAGTCCAACTACACCCCACATTACACATTCCAAGTCCCCGGGCCCTCTCCTATCGCACCAGGCTGTGCGGCAGGGCAGAGCAGCTCCGGCACATACGTGTGCTGACACCCGTGAATCAGGACAGGCAGGACAGGACAGACAACAGGGACACAACAGGAACAGAAATCTCTTGGCAAGGAAAATGGCTGCAAGGACTGAGAGAATGCAAAAGGAGATGACTGAGTTCAAACTGACGGTCAGCTGATGAGGCTCAGAGAACCCTGGAGGAAGAAGATGCTAACTGAAGGATTTATTCCAAGAACAGCAAAGATCGATGCCTAGGAATCCTATGCTCAGAATCCTCTGCCTGCCCTCACATTCTTACAAGTCCTACTCCACCACAATGGATCCAGGTGGGGCACAGCTGTCCGTCCAGCTCAGAACAAGACCTGACAAGACACCTGACTGGATGCTTCCAAAGAGAGAAGAGAGTCTGATGCCTGTCTGAGCTCCCCAGTCAAAAGTTCTGTGGCCTGGATGCCAGGCCAGGGAATGCAGTGATCACAGATGCTAACAAGGATGCCAAGGTTTATGACAGGCCCCCCTAAGGTAAAAGACATTGCATACACAAACAACACATAATGCACAACAGACACATGACACGAGACACACCGGGACTGCTCTGCCCTGCGCTCCTCAGCACTGGGATCAAAAGTGAGACGTGGCTTGTATGGGGCCTAAGGGGCCACTTCATGAACACCCCCCACCTCCAAATCGGACCCAAAAACCCCTGCCAGTAATTCCCAAACCAGCACCATGCCTTCATCCCCTCTGTGGGTCACAGCCCTCTACTTATCTCTCAGACATCTGGGGATGCCAGTCTGTCTCAGGTGCATAGAAAGGCCACCTCGTCAGCTGGGAAGGTCCTGCTGGCACCGGGCTGGTGTCTCTCAAACAGCTAGATTAAAGAGAACCAAACATCAGTGCCTGACCTTGGCACCGCATCGGCCAAAACCCCACCACTCTGCTACTCACCGCGCTCCTAAGAAGGCCCGGCACCTCCTAACCCTGACCCTCTGCCACACCTGGAATGCAGCTACACCTGAAAGAAAGCTAGAACATATGTCAAACACCACCAGGGTAACTCACAAGCTGCAAACACCTTATGTCAATCTAGGAAGAGCAGCTAGAGCCCAAGTACAGCCCACGTCACAAATTCCAACTCCCCATGGTTTGTCCTACTGAAGCACGCCATGCAGCAGGGCAGAACAGCTCCGGCACAAATACCTGCAGACACCCGTGACACAGAACGTGACAAACAGGGGGACGTGAAACACGACACATCATGCTTGTGGTGGGGGCCTCGAGGGAAGAGGGCAAAAGGGACCCCAAAGACACACTAGGGAACACGGCACACCGGACAACACGACGCACACCGGAGCTGTTCTGCACTGCCCGCCTGAAAGCTGCCATCAAAAGTAGAGCCTCTCCCTTTAGCTGTCCTAAGAGGCCCTTGGACAAGATTGCCTTTCCCTCTGCTCATTTTTAAATCTGCCCCAAGAACTCCCAACCCACTATTCACTCATCTCCAGGCCATGGCCCCCGACTTATCTTTTGGATGATCGGTGACGTGGATCCACGTTGCACCTGAAATGAGTCTGCCTCCGAGGGCCTCATGAGTGCCGAGGAGCCTCTTGGTCAGCTACAATAAAGTAAACCGAAACCAAAGTGTGATCCAGAGTTACGCGGGCCAAATCCCTGCAAGTCAGCTACTTGCCCTTTCCTGAGTGTGCCTGGCTCCCTCAGGCTCCAGCTTCATCCTGATTCCAAGGCTGTGGCCTTCATTAGGGGTGGCACCTGGGTAAGAGAAAGGCAAAGTTAAATGGCATTGCTGTGAGTGCAGTGGATGACCTTGTGTGCTGTAACACACGGGAATGCCTCTGCTAGGCTTCTGAACAGCCTTGTGTGGGGGGGCCCTCAAATAAACAAATAAACACCCTTTCTCACCCTGCTGCCTGCAAACCCCCTCCCAAGAACTCCTAAATGGATACCTGATCACCCTCTCTCTCCCATGCACAACCCTCAACTCACCTGAAGCTTCAATCTCAAACATCATCCTTGACACTGGGCAGACCTCTCTTGCGACATGATCCATCTGCTGAAAAATTGTTGTTCTTGAGAGCTGAGCAATAAGAACCATTTCTCTCCACTGCTCACCTTGGCTGCTGGTATCCAGATTGACTTCCTAAAAAGAAAGACAAAGAACAGTGCTGTAACACAGTCACCATACACACTTCTGCTGCAGAGACAAATGGGGCCTCACCTGCTCGGGGCAATCCCCTCAACGGGATGGGGCCCTCTGGCACCGATTCAATCCATCTCAATCTGAAAAAAAAGGTAGGACAAGAGTCAAACTGTTGCAGGATAACTGAGGAGCTCCAGATATCCTGTGTCCATCTACAAATCCCACCTAGAGTCCAACTACACCCCACATTACACATTCCAAGTCCCCGGGCCCTCTCCTATCGCACCAGGCTGTGCGGCAGGGCAGAGCAGCTCCGGCACATACGTGTGCTGACACCCGTGAATCAGGACAGGCAGGACAGGACAGACAACAGGGACACAACAGGAACAGAAATCTCTTGGCAAGGAAAATGGCTGCAAGGACTGAGAGAATGCAAAAGGAGATGACTGAGTTCAAACTGACGGTCAGCTGATGAGGCTCAGAGAACCCTGGAGGAAGAAGATGCTAACTGAAGGATTTATTCCAAGAACAGCAAAGATCGATGCCTAGGAATCCTATGCTCAGAATCCTCTGCCTGCCCTCACATTCTTACAAGTCCTACTCCACCACAATGGATCCAGGTGGGGCACAGCTGTCCGTCCAGCTCAGAACAAGACCTGACAAGACACCTGACTGGATGCTTCCAAAGAGAGAAGAGAGTCTGATGCCTGTCTGAGCTCCCCAGTCAAAAGTTCTGTGGCCTGGATGCCAGGCCAGGGAATGCAGTGATCACAGATGCTAACAAGGATGCCAAGGTTTATGACAGGCCCCCCTAAGGTAAAAGACATTGCATACACAAACAACACATAATGCACAACAGACACATGACACGAGACACACCGGGACTGCTCTGCCCTGCGCTCCTCAGCACTGGGATCAAAAGTGAGACGTGGCTTGTATGGGGCCTAAGGGGCCACTTCATGAACACCCCCCACCTCCAAATCGGACCCAAAAACCCCTGCCAGTAATTCCCAAACCAGCACCATGCCTTCATCCCCTCTGTGGGTCACAGCCCTCTACTTATCTCTCAGACATCTGGGGATGCCAGTCTGTCTCAGGTGCATAGAAAGGCCACCTCGTCAGCTGGGAAGGTCCTGCTGGCACCGGGCTGGTGTCTCTCAAACAGCTAGATTAAAGAGAACCAAACATCAGTGCCTGACCTTGGCACCGCATCGGCCAAAACCCCACCACTCTGCTACTCACCGCGCTCCTAAGAAGGCCCGGCACCTCCTAACCCTGACCCTCTGCCACACCTGGAATGCAGCTACACCTGAAAGAAAGCTAGAACATATGTCAAACACCACCAGGGTAACTCACAAGCTGCAAACACCTTATGTCAATCTAGGAAGAGCAGCTAGAGCCCAAGTACAGCCCACGTCACAAATTCCAACTCCCCATGGTTTGTCCTACTGAAGCACGCCATGCAGCAGGGCAGAACAGCTCCGGCACAAACACCTGCAGACACCCGTGACACAGAACGTGACAAACAGGGGGACGTGAAACACGACACATCATGCTTGTGGTGGGGGCCTCGAGGGAAGAGGGCAAAAGGGACCCCAAAGACACACTAGGGAACACGGCACACCGGACAACACGACGCACACCGGAGCTGTTCTGCACTGCCCGCCTGAAAGCTGCCATCAAAAGTAGAGCCTCTCCCTTTAGCTGTCCTAAGAGGCCCTTGGACAAGATTGCCTTTCCCTCTGCTCATTTTTAAATCTGCCCCAAGAACTCCCAACCCACTATTCACTCATCTCCAGGCCATGGCCCCCGACTTATCTTTTGGATGATCGGTGACGTGGATCCACGTTGCACCTGAAATGAGTCTGCCTCCGAGGGCCTCATGAGTGCCGAGGAGCCTCTTGGTCAGCTACAATAAAGTAAACCGAAACCAAAGTGTGATCCAGAGTTACGCGGGCCAAATCCCTGCAAGTCAGCTACTTGCCCTTTCCTGAGTGTGCCTGGCTCCCTCAGGCTCCAGCTTCATCCTGATTCCAAGGCTGTGGCCTTCATTAGGGGTGGCACCTGGGTAAGAGAAAGGCAAAGTTAAATGGCATTGCTGTGAGTGCAGTGGATGACCTTGTGTGCTGTAACACACGGGAATGCCTCTGCTAGGCTTCTGAACAGCCTTGTGTGGGGGGGCCCTCAAATAAACAAATAAACACCCTTTCTCACCCTGCTGCCTGCAAACCCCCTCCCAAGAACTCCTAAATGGATACCTGATCACCCTCTCTCTCCCATGCACAACCCTCAACTCACCTGAAGCTTCAATCTCAAACATCATCCTTGACACTGGGCAGACCTCTCTTGCGACATGATCCATCTGCTGAAAAATTGTTGTTCTTGAGAGCTGAGCAATAAGAACCATTTCTCTCCACTGCTCACCTTGGCTGCTGGTATCCAGATTGACTTCCTAAAAAGAAAGACAAAGAACAGTGCTGTAACACAGTCACCATACACACTTCTGCTGCAGAGACAAATGGGGCCTCACCTGCTCGGGGCAATCCCCTCAACGGGATGGGGCCCTCTGGCACCGATTCAATCCATCTCAATCTGAAAAAAAAGGTAGGACAAGAGTCAAACTGTTGCAGGATAACTGAGGAGCTCCAGATATCCTGTGTCCATCTACAAATCCCACCTAGAGTCCAACTACACCCCACATTACACATTCCAAGTCCCCGGGCCCTCTCCTATCGCACCAGGCTGTGCGGCAGGGCAGAGCAGCTCCGGCACATACGTGTGCTGACACCCGTGAATCAGGACAGGCAGGACAGGACAGACAACAGGGACACAACAGGAACAGAAATCTCTTGGCAAGGAAAATGGCTGCAAGGACTGAGAGAATGCAAAAGGAGATGACTGAGTTCAAACTGACGGTCAGCTGATGAGGCTCAGAGAACCCTGGAGGAAGAAGATGCTAACTGAAGGATTTATTCCAAGAACAGCAAAGATCGATGCCTAGGAATCCTATGCTCAGAATCCTCTGCCTGCCCTCACATTCTTACAAGTCCTACTCCACCACAATGGATCCAGGTGGGGCACAGCTGTCCGTCCAGCTCAGAACAAGACCTGACAAGACACCTGACTGGATGCTTCCAAAGAGAGAAGAGAGTCTGATGCCTGTCTGAGCTCCCCAGTCAAAAGTTCTGTGGCCTGGATGCCAGGCCAGGGAATGCAGTGATCACAGATGCTAACAAGGATGCCAAGGTTTATGACAGGCCCCCCTAAGGTAAAAGACATTGCATACACAAACAACACATAATGCACAACAGACACATGACACGAGACACACCGGGACTGCTCTGCCCTGCGCTCCTCAGCACTGGGATCAAAAGTGAGACGTGGCTTGTATGGGGCCTAAGGGGCCACTTCATGAACACCCCCCACCTCCAAATCGGACCCAAAAACCCCTGCCAGTAATTCCCAAACCAGCACCATGCCTTCATCCCCTCTGTGGGTCACAGCCCTCTACTTATCTCTCAGACATCTGGGGATGCCAGTCTGTCTCAGGTGCATAGAAAGGCCACCTCGTCAGCTGGGAAGGTCCTGCTGGCACCGGGCTGGTGTCTCTCAAACAGCTAGATTAAAGAGAACCAAACATCAGTGCCTGACCTTGGCACCGCATCGGCCAAAACCCCACCACTCTGCTACTCACCGCGCTCCTAAGAAGGCCCGGCACCTCCTAACCCTGACCCTCTGCCACACCTGGAATGCAGCTACACCTGAAAGAAAGCTAGAACATATGTCAAACACCACCAGGGTAACTCACAAGCTGCAAACACCTTATGTCAATCTAGGAAGAGCAGCTAGAGCCCAAGTACAGCCCACGTCACAAATTCCAACTCCCCATGGTTTGTCCTACTGAAGCACGCCATGCAGCAGGGCAGAACAGCTCCGGCACAAATACCTGCAGACACCCGTGACACAGAACGTGACAAACAGGGGGACGTGAAACACGACACATCATGCTTGTGGTGGGGGCCTCGAGGGAAGAGGGCAAAAGGGACCCCAAAGACACACTAGGGAACACGGCACACCGGACAACACGACGCACACCGGAGCTGTTCTGCACTGCCCGCCTGAAAGCTGCCATCAAAAGTAGAGCCTCTCCCTTTAGCTGTCCTAAGAGGCCCTTGGACAAGATTGCCTTTCCCTCTGCTCATTTTTAAATCTGCCCCAAGAACTCCCAACCCACTATTCACTCATCTCCAGGCCATGGCCCCCGACTTATCTTTTGGATGATCGGTGACGTGGATCCACGTTGCACCTGAAATGAGTCTGCCTCCGAGGGCCTCATGAGTGCCGAGGAGCCTCTTGGTCAGCTACAATAAAGTAAACCGAAACCAAAGTGTGATCCAGAGTTACGCGGGCCAAATCCCTGCAAGTCAGCTACTTGCCCTTTCCTGAGTGTGCCTGGCTCCCTCAGGCTCCAGCTTCATCCTGATTCCAAGGCTGTGGCCTTCATTAGGGGTGGCACCTGGGTAAGAGAAAGGCAAAGTTAAATGGCATTGCTGTGAGTGCAGTGGATGACCTTGTGTGCTGTAACACACGGGAATGCCTCTGCTAGGCTTCTGAACAGCCTTGTGTGGGGGGGCCCTCAAATAAACAAATAAACACCCTTTCTCACCCTGCTGCCTGCAAACCCCCTCCCAAGAACTCCTAAATGGATACCTGATCACCCTCTCTCTCCCATGCACAACCCTCAACTCACCTGAAGCTTCAATCTCAAACATCATCCTTGACACTGGGCAGACCTCTCTTGCGACATGATCCATCTGCTGAAAAATTGTTGTTCTTGAGAGCTGAGCAATAAGAACCATTTCTCTCCACTGCTCACCTTGGCTGCTGGTATCCAGATTGACTTCCTAAAAAGAAAGACAAAGAACAGTGCTGTAACACAGTCACCATACACACTTCTGCTGCAGAGACAAATGGGGCCTCACCTGCTCGGGGCAATCCCCTCAACGGGATGGGGCCCTCTGGCACCGATTCAATCCATCTCAATCTGAAAAAAAAGGTAGGACAAGAGTCAAACTGTTGCAGGATAACTGAGGAGCTCCAGATATCCTGTGTCCATCTACAAATCCCACCTAGAGTCCAACTACACCCCACATTACACATTCCAAGTCCCCGGGCCCTCTCCTATCGCACCAGGCTGTGCGGCAGGGCAGAGCAGCTCCGGCACATACGTGTGCTGACACCCGTGAATCAGGACAGGCAGGACAGGACAGACAACAGGGACACAACAGGAACAGAAATCTCTTGGCAAGGAAAATGGCTGCAAGGACTGAGAGAATGCAAAAGGAGATGACTGAGTTCAAACTGACGGTCAGCTGATGAGGCTCAGAGAACCCTGGAGGAAGAAGATGCTAACTGAAGGATTTATTCCAAGAACAGCAAAGATCGATGCCTAGGAATCCTATGCTCAGAATCCTCTGCCTGCCCTCACATTCTTACAAGTCCTACTCCACCACAATGGATCCAGGTGGGGCACAGCTGTCCGTCCAGCTCAGAACAAGACCTGACAAGACACCTGACTGGATGCTTCCAAAGAGAGAAGAGAGTCTGATGCCTGTCTGAGCTCCCCAGTCAAAAGTTCTGTGGCCTGGATGCCAGGCCAGGGAATGCAGTGATCACAGATGCTAACAAGGATGCCAAGGTTTATGACAGGCCCCCCTAAGGTAAAAGACATTGCATACACAAACAACACATAATGCACAACAGACACATGACACGAGACACACCGGGACTGCTCTGCCCTGCGCTCCTCAGCACTGGGATCAAAAGTGAGACGTGGCTTGTATGGGGCCTAAGGGGCCACTTCATGAACACCCCCCACCTCCAAATCGGACCCAAAAACCCCTGCCAGTAATTCCCAAACCAGCACCATGCCTTCATCCCCTCTGTGGGTCACAGCCCTCTACTTATCTCTCAGACATCTGGGGATGCCAGTCTGTCTCAGGTGCATAGAAAGGCCACCTCGTCAGCTGGGAAGGTCCTGCTGGCACCGGGCTGGTGTCTCTCAAACAGCTAGATTAAAGAGAACCAAACATCAGTGCCTGACCTTGGCACCGCATCGGCCAAAACCCCACCACTCTGCTACTCACCGCGCTCCTAAGAAGGCCCGGCACCTCCTAACCCTGACCCTCTGCCACACCTGGAATGCAGCTACACCTGAAAGAAAGCTAGAACATATGTCAAACACCACCAGGGTAACTCACAAGCTGCAAACACCTTATGTCAATCTAGGAAGAGCAGCTAGAGCCCAAGTACAGCCCACGTCACAAATTCCAACTCCCCATGGTTTGTCCTACTGAAGCACGCCATGCAGCAGGGCAGAACAGCTCCGGCACAAATACCTGCAGACACCCGTGACACAGAACGTGACAAACAGGGGGACGTGAAACACGACACATCATGCTTGTGGTGGGGGCCTCGAGGGAAGAGGGCAAAAGGGACCCCAAAGACACACTAGGGAACACGGCACACCGGACAACACGACGCACACCGGAGCTGTTCTGCACTGCCCGCCTGAAAGCTGCCATCAAAAGTAGAGCCTCTCCCTTTAGCTGTCCTAAGAGGCCCTTGGACAAGATTGCCTTTCCCTCTGCTCATTTTTAAATCTGCCCCAAGAACTCCCAACCCACTATTCACTCATCTCCAGGCCATGGCCCCCGACTTATCTTTTGGATGATCGGTGACGTGGATCCACGTTGCACCTGAAATGAGTCTGCCTCCGAGGGCCTCATGAGTGCCGAGGAGCCTCTTGGTCAGCTACAATAAAGTAAACCGAAACCAAAGTGTGATCCAGAGTTACGCGGGCCAAATCCCTGCAAGTCAGCTACTTGCCCTTTCCTGAGTGTGCCTGGCTCCCTCAGGCTCCAGCTTCATCCTGATTCCAAGGCTGTGGCCTTCATTAGGGGTGGCACCTGGGTAAGAGAAAGGCAAAGTTAAATGGCATTGCTGTGAGTGCAGTGGATGACCTTGTGTGCTGTAACACACGGGAATGCCTCTGCTAGGCTTCTGAACAGCCTTGTGTGGGGGGGCCCTCAAATAAACAAATAAACACCCTTTCTCACCCTGCTGCCTGCAAACCCCCTCCCAAGAACTCCTAAATGGATACCTGATCACCCTCTCTCTCCCATGCACAACCCTCAACTCACCTGAAGCTTCAATCTCAAACATCATCCTTGACACTGGGCAGACCTCTCTTGCGACATGATCCATCTGCTGAAAAATTGTTGTTCTTGAGAGCTGAGCAATAAGAACCATTTCTCTCCACTGCTCACCTTGGCTGCTGGTATCCAGATTGACTTCCTAAAAAGAAAGACAAAGAACAGTGCTGTAACACAGTCACCATACACACTTCTGCTGCAGAGACAAATGGGGCCTCACCTGCTCGGGGCAATCCCCTCAACGGGATGGGGCCCTCTGGCACCGATTCAATCCATCTCAATCTGAAAAAAAAGGTAGGACAAGAGTCAAACTGTTGCAGGATAACTGAGGAGCTCCAGATATCCTGTGTCCATCTACAAATCCCACCTAGAGTCCAACTACACCCCACATTACACATTCCAAGTCCCCGGGCCCTCTCCTATCGCACCAGGCTGTGCGGCAGGGCAGAGCAGCTCCGGCACATACGTGTGCTGACACCCGTGAATCAGGACAGGCAGGACAGGACAGACAACAGGGACACAACAGGAACAGAAATCTCTTGGCAAGGAAAATGGCTGCAAGGACTGAGAGAATGCAAAAGGAGATGACTGAGTTCAAACTGACGGTCAGCTGATGAGGCTCAGAGAACCCTGGAGGAAGAAGATGCTAACTGAAGGATTTATTCCAAGAACAGCAAAGATCGATGCCTAGGAATCCTATGCTCAGAATCCTCTGCCTGCCCTCACATTCTTACAAGTCCTACTCCACCACAATGGATCCAGGTGGGGCACAGCTGTCCGTCCAGCTCAGAACAAGACCTGACAAGACACCTGACTGGATGCTTCCAAAGAGAGAAGAGAGTCTGATGCCTGTCTGAGCTCCCCAGTCAAAAGTTCTGTGGCCTGGATGCCAGGCCAGGGAATGCAGTGATCACAGATGCTAACAAGGATGCCAAGGTTTATGACAGGCCCCCCTAAGGTAAAAGACATTGCATACACAAACAACACATAATGCACAACAGACACATGACACGAGACACACCGGGACTGCTCTGCCCTGCGCTCCTCAGCACTGGGATCAAAAGTGAGACGTGGCTTGTATGGGGCCTAAGGGGCCACTTCATGAACACCCCCCACCTCCAAATCGGACCCAAAAACCCCTGCCAGTAATTCCCAAACCAGCACCATGCCTTCATCCCCTCTGTGGGTCACAGCCCTCTACTTATCTCTCAGACATCTGGGGATGCCAGTCTGTCTCAGGTGCATAGAAAGGCCACCTCGTCAGCTGGGAAGGTCCTGCTGGCACCGGGCTGGTGTCTCTCAAACAGCTAGATTAAAGAGAACCAAACATCAGTGCCTGACCTTGGCACCGCATCGGCCAAAACCCCACCACTCTGCTACTCACCGCGCTCCTAAGAAGGCCCGGCACCTCCTAACCCTGACCCTCTGCCACACCTGGAATGCAGCTACACCTGAAAGAAAGCTAGAACATATGTCAAACACCACCAGGGTAACTCACAAGCTGCAAACACCTTATGTCAATCTAGGAAGAGCAGCTAGAGCCCAAGTACAGCCCACGTCACAAATTCCAACTCCCCATGGTTTGTCCTACTGAAGCACGCCATGCAGCAGGGCAGAACAGCTCCGGCACAAATACCTGCAGACACCCGTGACACAGAACGTGACAAACAGGGGGACGTGAAACACGACACATCATGCTTGTGGTGGGGGCCTCGAGGGAAGAGGGCAAAAGGGACCCCAAAGACACACTAGGGAACACGGCACACCGGACAACACGACGCACACCGGAGCTGTTCTGCACTGCCCGCCTGAAAGCTGCCATCAAAAGTAGAGCCTCTCCCTTTAGCTGTCCTAAGAGGCCCTTGGACAAGATTGCCTTTCCCTCTGCTCATTTTTAAATCTGCCCCAAGAACTCCCAACCCACTATTCACTCATCTCCAGGCCATGGCCCCCGACTTATCTTTTGGATGATCGGTGACGTGGATCCACGTTGCACCTGAAATGAGTCTGCCTCCGAGGGCCTCATGAGTGCCGAGGAGCCTCTTGGTCAGCTACAATAAAGTAAACCGAAACCAAAGTGTGATCCAGAGTTACGCGGGCCAAATCCCTGCAAGTCAGCTACTTGCCCTTTCCTGAGTGTGCCTGGCTCCCTCAGGCTCCAGCTTCATCCTGATTCCAAGGCTGTGGCCTTCATTAGGGGTGGCACCTGGGTAAGAGAAAGGCAAAGTTAAATGGCATTGCTGTGAGTGCAGTGGATGACCTTGTGTGCTGTAACACACGGGAATGCCTCTGCTAGGCTTCTGAACAGCCTTGTGTGGGGGGGCCCTCAAATAAACAAATAAACACCCTTTCTCACCCTGCTGCCTGCAAACCCCCTCCCAAGAACTCCTAAATGGATACCTGATCACCCTCTCTCTCCCATGCACAACCCTCAACTCACCTGAAGCTTCAATCTCAAACATCATCCTTGACACTGGGCAGACCTCTCTTGCGACATGATCCATCTGCTGAAAAATTGTTGTTCTTGAGAGCTGAGCAATAAGAACCATTTCTCTCCACTGCTCACCTTGGCTGCTGGTATCCAGATTGACTTCCTAAAAAGAAAGACAAAGAACAGTGCTGTAACACAGTCACCATACACACTTCTGCTGCAGAGACAAATGGGGCCTCACCTGCTCGGGGCAATCCCCTCAACGGGATGGGGCCCTCTGGCACCGATTCAATCCATCTCAATCTGAAAAAAAAGGTAGGACAAGAGTCAAACTGTTGCAGGATAACTGAGGAGCTCCAGATATCCTGTGTCCATCTACAAATCCCACCTAGAGTCCAACTACACCCCACATTACACATTCCAAGTCCCCGGGCCCTCTCCTATCGCACCAGGCTGTGCGGCAGGGCAGAGCAGCTCCGGCACATACGTGTGCTGACACCCGTGAATCAGGACAGGCAGGACAGGACAGACAACAGGGACACAACAGGAACAGAAATCTCTTGGCAAGGAAAATGGCTGCAAGGACTGAGAGAATGCAAAAGGAGATGACTGAGTTCAAACTGACGGTCAGCTGATGAGGCTCAGAGAACCCTGGAGGAAGAAGATGCTAACTGAAGGATTTATTCCAAGAACAGCAAAGATCGATGCCTAGGAATCCTATGCTCAGAATCCTCTGCCTGCCCTCACATTCTTACAAGTCCTACTCCACCACAATGGATCCAGGTGGGGCACAGCTGTCCGTCCAGCTCAGAACAAGACCTGACAAGACACCTGACTGGATGCTTCCAAAGAGAGAAGAGAGTCTGATGCCTGTCTGAGCTCCCCAGTCAAAAGTTCTGTGGCCTGGATGCCAGGCCAGGGAATGCAGTGATCACAGATGCTAACAAGGATGCCAAGGTTTATGACAGGCCCCCCTAAGGTAAAAGACATTGCATACACAAACAACACATAATGCACAACAGACACATGACACGAGACACACCGGGACTGCTCTGCCCTGCGCTCCTCAGCACTGGGATCAAAAGTGAGACGTGGCTTGTATGGGGCCTAAGGGGCCACTTCATGAACACCCCCCACCTCCAAATCGGACCCAAAAACCCCTGCCAGTAATTCCCAAACCAGCACCATGCCTTCATCCCCTCTGTGGGTCACAGCCCTCTACTTATCTCTCAGACATCTGGGGATGCCAGTCTGTCTCAGGTGCATAGAAAGGCCACCTCGTCAGCTGGGAAGGTCCTGCTGGCACCGGGCTGGTGTCTCTCAAACAGCTAGATTAAAGAGAACCAAACATCAGTGCCTGACCTTGGCACCGCATCGGCCAAAACCCCACCACTCTGCTACTCACCGCGCTCCTAAGAAGGCCCGGCACCTCCTAACCCTGACCCTCTGCCACACCTGGAATGCAGCTACACCTGAAAGAAAGCTAGAACATATGTCAAACACCACCAGGGTAACTCACAAGCTGCAAACACCTTATGTCAATCTAGGAAGAGCAGCTAGAGCCCAAGTACAGCCCACGTCACAAATTCCAACTCCCCATGGTTTGTCCTACTGAAGCACGCCATGCAGCAGGGCAGAACAGCTCCGGCACAAATACCTGCAGACACCCGTGACACAGAACGTGACAAACAGGGGGACGTGAAACACGACACATCATGCTTGTGGTGGGGGCCTCGAGGGAAGAGGGCAAAAGGGACCCCAAAGACACACTAGGGAACACGGCACACCGGACAACACGACGCACACCGGAGCTGTTCTGCACTGCCCGCCTGAAAGCTGCCATCAAAAGTAGAGCCTCTCCCTTTAGCTGTCCTAAGAGGCCCTTGGACAAGATTGCCTTTCCCTCTGCTCATTTTTAAATCTGCCCCAAGAACTCCCAACCCACTATTCACTCATCTCCAGGCCATGGCCCCCGACTTATCTTTTGGATGATCGGTGACGTGGATCCACGTTGCACCTGAAATGAGTCTGCCTCCGAGGGCCTCATGAGTGCCGAGGAGCCTCTTGGTCAGCTACAATAAAGTAAACCGAAACCAAAGTGTGATCCAGAGTTACGCGGGCCAAATCCCTGCAAGTCAGCTACTTGCCCTTTCCTGAGTGTGCCTGGCTCCCTCAGGCTCCAGCTTCATCCTGATTCCAAGGCTGTGGCCTTCATTAGGGGTGGCACCTGGGTAAGAGAAAGGCAAAGTTAAATGGCATTGCTGTGAGTGCAGTGGATGACCTTGTGTGCTGTAACACACGGGAATGCCTCTGCTAGGCTTCTGAACAGCCTTGTGTGGGGGGGCCCTCAAATAAACAAATAAACACCCTTTCTCACCCTGCTGCCTGCAAACCCCCTCCCAAGAACTCCTAAATGGATACCTGATCACCCTCTCTCTCCCATGCACAACCCTCAACTCACCTGAAGCTTCAATCTCAAACATCATCCTTGACACTGGGCAGACCTCTCTTGCGACATGATCCATCTGCTGAAAAATTGTTGTTCTTGAGAGCTGAGCAATAAGAACCATTTCTCTCCACTGCTCACCTTGGCTGCTGGTATCCAGATTGACTTCCTAAAAAGAAAGACAAAGAACAGTGCTGTAACACAGTCACCATACACACTTCTGCTGCAGAGACAAATGGGGCCTCACCTGCTCGGGGCAATCCCCTCAACGGGATGGGGCCCTCTGGCACCGATTCAATCCATCTCAATCTGAAAAAAAAGGCAGGACAAGAGTCAAACTGTTGCAGGATAACTGAGGAGCTCCAGATATCCTGTGTCCATCTACAAATCCCACCTAGAGTCCAACTACACCCCACATTACACATTCCAAGTCCCCGGGCCCTCTCCTATCGCACCAGGCTGTGCGGCAGGGCAGAGCAGCTCCGGCACATACGTGTGCTGACACCCGTGAATCAGGACAGGCAGGACAGGACAGACAACAGGGACACAACAGGAACAGAAATCTCTTGGCAAGGAAAATGGCTGCAAGGACTGAGAGAATGCAAAAGGAGATGACTGAGTTCAAACTGACGGTCAGCTGATGAGGCTCAGAGAACCCTGGAGGAAGAAGATGCTAACTGAAGGATTTATTCCAAGAACAGCAAAGATCGATGCCTAGGAATCCTATGCTCAGAATCCTCTGCCTGCCCTCACATTCTTACAAGTCCTACTCCACCACAATGGATCCAGGTGGGGCACAGCTGTCCGTCCAGCTCAGAACAAGACCTGACAAGACACCTGACTGGATGCTTCCAAAGAGAGAAGAGAGTCTGATGCCTGTCTGAGCTCCCCAGTCAAAAGTTCTGTGGCCTGGATGCCAGGCCAGGGAATGCAGTGATCACAGATGCTAACAAGGATGCCAAGGTTTATGACAGGCCCCCCTAAGGTAAAAGACATTGCATACACAAACAACACATAATGCACAACAGACACATGACACGAGACACACCGGGACTGCTCTGCCCTGCGCTCCTCAGCACTGGGATCAAAAGTGAGACGTGGCTTGTATGGGGCCTAAGGGGCCACTTCATGAACACCCCCCACCTCCAAATCGGACCCAAAAACCCCTGCCAGTAATTCCCAAACCAGCACCATGCCTTCATCCCCTCTGTGGGTCACAGCCCTCTACTTATCTCTCAGACATCTGGGGATGCCAGTCTGTCTCAGGTGCATAGAAAGGCCACCTCGTCAGCTGGGAAGGTCCTGCTGGCACCGGGCTGGTGTCTCTCAAACAGCTAGATTAAAGAGAACCAAACATCAGTGCCTGACCTTGGCACCGCATCGGCCAAAACCCCACCACTCTGCTACTCACCGCGCTCCTAAGAAGGCCCGGCACCTCCTAACCCTGACCCTCTGCCACACCTGGAATGCAGCTACACCTGAAAGAAAGCTAGAACATATGTCAAACACCACCAGGGTAACTCACAAGCTGCAAACACCTTATGTCAATCTAGGAAGAGCAGCTAGAGCCCAAGTACAGCCCACGTCACAAATTCCAACTCCCCATGGTTTGTCCTACTGAAGCACGCCATGCAGCAGGGCAGAACAGCTCCGGCACAAATACCTGCAGACACCCGTGACACAGAACGTGACAAACAGGGGGACGTGAAACACGACACATCATGCTTGTGGTGGGGGCCTCGAGGGAAGAGGGCAAAAGGGACCCCAAAGACACACTAGGGAACACGGCACACCGGACAACACGACGCACACCGGAGCTGTTCTGCACTGCCCGCCTGAAAGCTGCCATCAAAAGTAGAGCCTCTCCCTTTAGCTGTCCTAAGAGGCCCTTGGACAAGATTGCCTTTCCCTCTGCTCATTTTTAAATCTGCCCCAAGAACTCCCAACCCACTATTCACTCATCTCCAGGCCATGGCCCCCGACTTATCTTTTGGATGATCGGTGACGTGGATCCACGTTGCACCTGAAATGAGTCTGCCTCCGAGGGCCTCATGAGTGCCGAGGAGCCTCTTGGTCAGCTACAATAAAGTAAACCGAAACCAAAGTGTGATCCAGAGTTACGCGGGCCAAATCCCTGCAAGTCAGCTACTTGCCCTTTCCTGAGTGTGCCTGGCTCCCTCAGGCTCCAGCTTCATCCTGATTCCAAGGCTGTGGCCTTCATTAGGGGTGGCACCTGGGTAAGAGAAAGGCAAAGTTAAATGGCATTGCTGTGAGTGCAGTGGATGACCTTGTGTGCTGTAACACACGGGAATGCCTCTGCTAGGCTTCTGAACAGCCTTGTGTGGGGGGGCCCTCAAATAAACAAATAAACACCCTTTCTCACCCTGCTGCCTGCAAACCTCCCTCCATCCACAATAACTCCTAACTGGACACGTGCTCACCCTCCCTCTCCCCATCACAATCCTCAACTCATCAGAAGCCTCAGTCTCAAACATCATCTTGGACACTGGGCAGATCCCTCTTAAGACATCATGAATCTGCTGAAAATTTGTTGTGCTTGACACAGCTTGGTATTTTAGGGAGTCTCACTCCTCAATTAAAAAAAAAAAAAAAAAAAAAAAAAAAAAAAAAAAAAAAAAAAAAAAACAGAGCAAAACCAAAAATTACAAAGGCACCTTACCACCCCTAAACACAAAACCCAAAATCACAAACCTAAACATTCCCTGTGTTCTATGCTGTTTTCTTCACAGAATCTTCCAAGCCTCTGTGCTTTAGATGGCCAGCAACACCTGCTGAAAACAAGCTGAGACGAGATGAAAGAGCCTCTTCGCTGAAATGGGAGGAGAGCTCTTACCCCAACACATCCCAGACAGGGTATGAAGCCCCTCAGCCACGGCTGGGGTTAATAACCCCTGGTGGTGCCCGCCTCTCGTTCCCATGCCACCCAGGAAAAGGGAGGGAGCTAATCCCACCAAGCCCTCAGAGCAGCTGCAGCTGTTTAGCTCTGACTCAGATTCAAGGGGAGTAAAGGGCTTGTTAGAGAAGCAAGTTCTTCAGAAAAATAGCAGTACTTTCTTTTTTGCAACAACTACTTGGAGCAGAAGAACAGAAAACTGGCAAGATATAAAACTTTGTGGTAAGGTTACTTAGCTGGATAAATTGGGTAATTGAGTAATTTGCTGTTACCTTCTATAATTATTCTGTGTTTAACAAAAGCCATCTAATAAATTCACACCCAAAACTCCAGCAGCCCAGCTGGCCCTACCAAATCTCTATGTTTATGCATACAGTAAACAAAACCAAAATCCCAGTAATACCTATCAGAAGTCTATGAAAGAAACCTATTGAAATTAATCCTACCTCAAATACAAAACAACCCATCCAAAGTTAGCTTCACGCAAAAAACAATTTACACAGAGTTAATAACACCAAGAAATAAAACAACACACCATATACCACCAATGAATATAACAGTGAAGAAAAAAAAACCACTTTTTTTTTTTTTTTGTTTTTTAAACTAACTTCTTTTATTAGCTAGAACAAAAGATTTTGCCAGGACTGTAACAACAACAACTTCTTCTTCTGAAATGTCCCTTCTTCTTCCCAAATTCCTTAAAACTTCTGAATTTACATCCAAGCAAAAAGCAAAATTCGTGCACTTGTGCATTCCATGCTCCTGTCAGATTCTCTGTTTCCCTCCACATCTTCTTACACTTTCAGTCTTCACGCTGTGCTGCCGTGATGAGTTTGACGGAAGAATTGGTAAACGTTAAGAGAGGATTTCCCTGCCTCCCTCCCCAAAGCTGGTTTCCTTAGTGCATTTCACTCAATCCCAAACCGGCAATGATGCACGCTCACCTCAAGGCTCACAGCTGCTCGGCTAAACTCGGCTATTGTCGGCTGCATTCGGCTGTACTCGCCTCTTCAGCGCGGCTCTGCTCTCTGCGCTTCGGCCGAACTCGGAGCCGCTCTCTGCGCTCGGCGCGGCTCGACTCGCTTCGGCAGAACTCGGAGCCGCTCAGCGCACTCGGCGCGGCTCGGCTCGCCTCGCTTCGGCGGAACTCGGAGCCGCTCTGTACGTTCGGCGCGGCTCGGCTCGCCTCGCTTCGGCCGAACTCGGAGCCGCTCAGTGCGCTCGACGCGACTCCGCTCGGCTCCCTGAGAGCGGGCAAGCGGCGGCGCCTCACGTTAAACTCGCCCGGCTCGGGGCTCTCCTGCTGCCGCGTCCCGCGGGCGGCCCGGCCATCGCACGGACACGATCGGGAGCGCGGCGTGCCGCAGGAGCTCATTAGGCTGTGACCGCGCTCGCGCTAATTAGCGCGCACGAGAGCAGCGGGCTCGGTTCGGCTGAGCTCGGCTCGGTTCAGGCAGCCTCGCAAGCCTGGCCTCGGTTCGCTCGAGGCCGTCAGGTTCGGCCGGTCTCGCCTTGGTTCGGCTGAGCTCGTTGCATTCGGCCGAAGGCGGCGTCGTTCGTTCGTGTTTTTATAAATATCTTTCTATATTGACTGTATATTTCTATATTTAGATTTATATTTCTATAATATTTCTTTTATTCAAAATAAAACCCCCATCTCTAGCCAAATAAATACAAAAAACCACCTTCTTTCAAACGATATTGAAATATTTTTATACTTAGTATAATTATACGCACATTTATAGTTAGTTTCTTTTGATGCAGTGTATTATTAATTACATATAATATACATAAAATTCTAGAAATGGATTTAAATTATTATTTATGTATCATATCTACTGCTACAACTAATTTTTTCTTGTTTTTAAACTTTTTATATATATATATATATATCTGTATTTATTTATGATATATTCCTATACTTACATTTCTACCTTCATATTATTTGTATTTATAATTTTTATAATCAAAACCCTGCCTATTGACAAATAAAAAAAGCCTGCTTTATGTAACGATTTTAAAAAATATTTTCATATTTATAATTTTCATATTTATATTTATAATTTATTCTATATTACATGAGAACACATCTGCTCCTGCACCCCAGTGGGGCTCCCTCTCCTGGGGACCTTGGGGTGCCCCAACGGCATCAGAGCCCAGAGTCTTCACCCTCTTCTCCTCTATTTAGAAACTACACTACAACTCTTTTCTGGAAACAAAGATATTACCTAAATCCTCTCCCCATGTCCCAGACAGATAGATATTCAGTTATTAGTTGGCTGGGCAGCAGTTTCTTAAATAGAATGATAAACAAGACGTGAACATTTTAGCTACAAGCAAATAGGCAAATCTGAACAAGGTACTGATGGCCAGCCACAGAAGTTATTTTGAAGCAATTTTTTAAACAATAAAATACTGATACCACAAAAATAAAGCAAAAAGCTAACTACTGGCTAAAAAAAAATTAACTTTTGACAGCAACAACATTCCAACCACACAGGTTTTTTCCCGATGTCATACTTTATAACTACCTCTCTTGGGAATTCTCATCATGTATCCCAAAAGGAATAAATACCTTAGAGCGTCCTAAAGCAAAAAGTAGCACACATGAGCTCCTCACACTCCCGGGAGGCCGGCACAGCGTGCACTGAGTCAGCAATGAATTCTGCTCAGTGAAGGTCTGCAAACAAAGGTTCAACTGATGAATTTAACTGATTTTAAAGGGAGGTTTTCTAAGCACTGAAGCACAACAAAGAACAAGCAACAACAATTCTTAAAAAAATCTGCAAGTTTTATTTAGCATATATGTGACTGATTTCCACGCTGTGGCTTCTCACTTTGATTTGTCTGTAGGTTCAGGAAGATGACAATGCACACTCTGCCCTCCCTGAGCCCCCCACAGCAGCTGAGCGCTGCTCTGTGTGCTCAGATCATCAGGAACTGGATTACACGTGCCCGGATGGACTGGAACTGCTCTGCTGCAGATTCAGGAGACGATGGCACAGAGGGGCTGGCCGAGGCGTCGTCCCAATTCCATTTCTGTGTGACGAGAAGCAGTTCGTTCCCAACAGCTGCAACAATCCCCAGCTCCCTTCCACGGTGAGTACCGATGGCACACAAATGGCAGCCCGAGGAAATCGTGTTCTGGGCTCTAAGTGGTTGGGACAGGGTCTGATTTGTTGTTTTGTACTTGTATGAAGATTAGTACAACAGGGCTCTGATGGATGACATGGCAACACAGAATTAAAAACTCCTCGATAGGATTACATCGACTTCTAGGAAAAGACAAAAGCTTAGGACCCTTCTGAAATCTACTTTTAATCCAAAGCACGGGGATTGTCAGCATGCTGCACCTTCCAGCTTTTCAAAGCAGCTTCCCTCTGAAGACCAGGAAACATTGATTTCTACAGAAACAACGGGCAACCCCCAGGCTAATCTCAGCACTACTGTTTAATAGGGGACCTGCCAGCATGCCAGTCCAGCTTCAAGTGTGCTTTACTTCAGTCTAACATCCCCACAAAATTCTTCTCACAACTTCCAACCCTGAAATCTTATCTTCCCCTAAAGCTTCTCTTCATTAGCAATTTCCAAGTAACATGGTATTTTTACAACATTCAAAAATGTCATGCTGGACTGTGCTAGAGAGCAATCTGCAAATATCAGCTTAGCAAAGTTTGAATTGACTTGTCCAGAGAAAAAACCTACAAGTGAACACCTACACCTGCCTACAAAGAGCTAACAAGCCCCTGGCAGCTGCCAGCATCAAAGCGCAGCGGATGTCTCTAATACAGGGTAAGGATAACAATATCACCTTCTGTTCTCTCCAGCTTCTTTTCCCTGCAGTCGTATTTTGCTTCTTATGATTTTTTTAGTCCCCGTATCTTCTTGGACAGCACCGAGCCCGACGACAAGGACACGAGAGTCTTTCCCTGCCGGGCGGAGAGAACCAGGAAAACAGTTAAAATAAGAACAGGGCAGTTTGAAATTCATACTTGCAACGAGAAGCAGCGCCTAACCAACAGAACAAAAGTAAACAAAGCATGACACCTCCCTGGGGACAGAAGACTCACAAACTCTCCAGGATTTACAATTCTAGCCACCAACCCCTTCAGGACAGCAGCCAAGTGTCCCCTGGGGTGGTGCTGCACCAAAGAACCATCTGAGAGGTTCCAAAGAGTGAAATGCACAGTATTTTGCAAAGACAAAAAATCTTGCAAAATAACAAAAATACAATAGATGTAAACTACAGGGCAAGAGTACAAGTGTTACCTTTGGCAGCTGGAACCATCCAGGTGAGCACCTGATAACTGGATCCTCACCAGAGTTTGAACCCTTCAGGACACAGAAGGGTTTTCCCCAGGAATTTCACAGACTGAGTTTTGACAGAAGCACGCTCGCCGGATCCTCAGAAACGTCGCCCATTCTCCAGGCGTCTGGAGAGAACTGCAAATGGCTCTCATGTAGTTGGAGCTGGTTCTGTAAGGTCTCAGGGTGAATTTCACCAGATGCAACCAAATTGGGCAACTCCCAGTGGGACAGAAGGAACCCAAAGCTTGGGTAAGCAGAGCTGCAGCAAATACTGAGGAAACAAACATAACAGCGTAAAAAATAATAAACCATCCTTTTTGTTTCCTCTTGCTTTTGTTTTTTTCTTATTCAGATCAGCACAGCAATTAAAGAGAAGGTGAAAAACTCACCATTACTGAACATTTCATCACCTGTAAGCTGAGCATCCTTAGCATAGGGGACTCCAAAGTTAAAATTCACTGATTCCTGGGAAATGAAACCAAATATCGTATGGTAAATAATCAAACAGCAGACATAAAAATTTGTTTCCTCTAAGGACTTTCAGGTACGTATGTATCTTTGCATTACACATTAGAACATACACTTTATACCATCACCTAATACATAATAATTTACCTTTAAATTTTGATAGTATAGCATGAATTTTTAACTTAAACTGGTGATCTATTATTATTCAGTTGGTGCTTAAAGTTATTTCTGCTGTCACGTTCAAAAAAACATGAATTTTTTTTACTGGAATGAGCAATTGATTTCAAAGTCATCACAAGCCCACCAAAACACAAAGCTGGGTTCACTGGACGGGTCTGTGAGCTAGAAGTAGTTAGGCTTGTACTTCCCTCTTGTTCTTCCAGAACCAATAAATGCTGTCAACAAAACCAGGATCTTTAGCCCACTGCTGTGAAAGATTCTACAAGGATGATGGTTTGATTTGTGTTTAGAAGTTTTGATTTGAAATGGCCAGTCCAATGGATAAAGACAGTTTAAGTAGTATTACATTACTATTGTTATTATTTCTATTATGATTTTTACTAGTACTACTACTATTATTATCACCTGCTACTGGAAGAAACAAACCAGTAGTACCTATACTTAATTACTTTTATTTCCAGAAAATAATAAAGAAAAAGAACCAAACCAAAAAAGTCACTTCCTACCTTTTATATCAAGGGATGAAAAATTTCTCTTGGGCTCTTCTCCAATTGATCAAGACTCATAGCACTGAAAGGCAAACAAAACAGTGCTTTATAGAAGGCCAGGTGCACGTTTCAAGGCTGAACCACCAACTGATTGCAGTGACAGCACTTACAACATGAATCGTTCCCAGAGCCTCTGTTCAATGGAATGTTCTGTGGAACTGCCATTTCTTTCCCAAAACACTAACTTCCAACACTTCCTAAACTTATCTTGTATTTTAAAACCACAGAAGTTAGTGAGACTCTGTGCGGAGGTCAGCTTTAAATTTATTTCCTTCTAAAGCACAGAGCTCTGTTCCATCACCCTTCCCTTCGGCTCTACACTGGATCATGGTGAGCATTTGAGGAGTGCTCAAGAACCAATTCGATTTCTCTCTTTTTCTAGTTCTCTCTACTCTTAAATAATGCAAGACAAGTCAAATGAAAAATGACAAGTTCAGCATCAAAGCCACACTTTTTCCCTTTGTCTGCTCAAGAACAGGCTCTAAATCCACTTCTTGCTGCCTTCAACGATTCAGACTTGCAAAACCATTTTGACATGTTTTACAGCTTTATCATAACCCACAGAACGCAAGCTCTGTATTACAGGAAAAGGTAATTCACAGGCCAATATCTAAAGAGACCACTTACTTGTAAATACATACCTTGATAGAGATCGCACTGAGAACGTTTCTGTGGGACTCTAAGGGAGACATATTTTCTGAGTATCCTGTAAACAAGAAAAGCTACGATATATTACAAGACATCCCCACTTTTTCTACATATTCAAATAGGATTTTTAATAAAAACAATTCAGTTAAAAAAGAAGGAAGAAAATCAAGGTAATTTTACTCAGCTATATTTACTCCTGATTTAGAGGGAAAAAAAAGTCACGGGTGCTGCAAAGAAAAAAAAAGTGAACCATAAACGCTTACAGTAGAATTTTAAAACAAGTGCTTGCATAAAAGAATCTTACGGAACGTGAAGTAGAACAAAAAGTGAAACCACTATCAGACCTGCCTATTTTCTCACCATTGTACAAGAAAATCCTAAAAGCATTATAAAGTCGCTGCCTAAAACCGGTCATGGGATGTAACCAAGAACAATTGAGGCATTTGCTAATCTAGACAGAAACCTTTTCTGGATGCAAGTGTCAGATCACAAGTTTTGTCTTTCAGAAGCTCGACAATGCTGGAAAGCATTTTCCCTGGGGCTCGGGAGGGCAGGGGCGGAAGGGGGGGTGACTTTGCAGCTCGCACCTGTGCCATCCGAAGCATACAGCCCGCCCGCTCCCTGCGCTGGGCATTCTCCCGGCCATCTCTGGCTTTACCGCTCAGCGCCGCTCCATCCGCTGTCACGGCACAAAGAGCCACGAGCACTAACGCAGGCAGCAACCCCGTCATGCCGGCGATACCGCAGCGCTCCCTGCTCGCAGCGCCCAACACGCGGCGGAGCCGCCTCCGCCCGCAGCACCGGCAGCAGCCCGAGGGAGACGGCTGCAGCTCGGGGGCTCCTCCGGCGCCTCCGCCAGCCCGAGGGCGGCCGCCCCACCGGGACCGCGGCAGCGCCCGGCGCCGCTCGCCCGGGGCGGCTCCTGCAGCTCCCGGCCCGCGGCAGCAAAGCACCGCCTCGCCCTCCGCCATCGGCGGGCGGCAGCGCCCCCGCCCCCGGCACCGCTGAGTGCGGCCGAGGAACCGGGCGGACGCTCCTTCCGCGCTGCTCAGCTCCGGGCGGGCGGCCAGACGGAGGCTGCGCCCCTCCAGCGTCGCTGTCCCGCGCGGGAGAGGCGCCGGCAGCTGCGCGCGCACAGCCCCGCGCGACCGCCTGGCACGCCAGCCACTCATGTGCCGCGTCGGCCGTTGCGTCACACGCCGCGTCGGTAGCACGGCCTGCCGGGAGTTGTAGTCTCGGGCTGACAGCCACCGCTCCGTCCCCCGCCACCGGGAGCTGCAGTCCCTCCTGGGCATCAAACAGGTCCTTCGCCCCAGGGCTGGGAAGGACCTGAGGCAGCACCGCTCCTCTCCAATGCCCTCTCTTTTTCCCTCCAACTCTTTTTACTTTTTTCACTCTGTTTTTCACCACTTCCCTTCCCCTTCCCTTCCCCTTTCCTTTCCTTCCCCTTTCCTTTCCTTTCCTTTCCTTTCCTTTCCTTTCCTTTCCTTTCCTTTCCTTTCCTTTCCTTTCCTTTCCTTTCCCTTCCCTTTCCCTTCCCTTTCCCTTCCCCTTTCTTGTATTTCTAATCTTGGTTTACCTTTCCACCTTTAGAATAAAAAAGCAGCAGTAGAAACTTTCAGGCTACCCGAGAGTAAAAAAAAAAAAAATCCAAAACGAAAATGATTTAAAGAAAACTATTTATTCCCTGGGAGCCTGAAATTTTCTACTGCTGCACGTGACATAGAGCTTTTATTCCTTCTTACAGATAGTTGATATTTTATATATATTTATCGTTTATATTGATGCATTATATTAATAACTATATATAATATGCACCTTATTCAAAAAATATACGGGAAATATTTTTTAAATTATTTACCATATCTACTGCTACAACTTATTTTTCCTTATATTTCTAATTTTTATATAAATCTTTAATGTGTTTATGATATATTTCTATACTTATATTTCTACCTTTATATTATTTGTATTTGTAATTTTTACACGAAAACCCCTGCTTTGGCAAAGAAAAAACAAAACCATCCATTATTTTAAACTACCTAAATATTTCTTTATATTAATATTTATCATAATATACAACAAATGATAGATATAGATAGATAGATATATCACATCCGTATTTATATCTATTTTATATCCATTTCCGATAATATTTTTCATAAAATAAAATATATTTTCATAAAATATAATATGCAGTATTACTTGTATTATATATTGTATCAATTTATGTTATTTTACATTTACAATTTAATATTAATTTTTTATATATCTGCATATAGTTGCAATACATTTATATATTTGTATTTTTGTTTGGGTTGTATTTACATTTATATTCTCTATTCATATATCTATAAACATACACAATACTCTATTAAAATTAGAATAACTTATTGTAACATATAATGACTTATGTTACATGTTAAATTTTAAAAATTGACCGAATATATAAAAATAAAATTGGCTCATTCCCATTGCTACACATCTATTTCTTTTGTTTCAATATAGTTAGAGTCATAATTGCATATTTAAAATCCAATTCCTAAATGAAACGACAAAACAAACAGCGTCAAATTCCCACCAATGTCTTCCAAAAACATCAAGATACCTCCAACAGCCAAACAAGTGTCAGCAAAAAAACAAAGAACACTCTTTTCAATAACAATTCTCATCACGACAGAAAAATGGAACCAAAATAAAAGAAAATCCTATAGAAACACACACAGCAAATTACAAAAAGTACTAAAAAAAAGTCAAACCAATCTACTAAACTCAAGCCAGTGCCACTCACCCTGAATGACGTTACTAAAAAAAAAAACCCAACAAAATTCTACCTCTACACTAACTCAAGGAATAAACAATCCTCTGTAAAAATAACTTTAAAACCTGAACTAATTAACAAAATGGAAAAACATCTCAACCACTAAAAACTAAGAAATTAACTACCCAAATAAATAAATACTTTAAAAACCCACCATATAAATACCCATGTTCCCAAAGAAAACCCTGATAAACAATACTCAAATACATTAAAAGACAACAACAACAACAACAAGAAAATAAAGAAACCAACAACAGGAATAATACCAAAAACCAGATAAACTTAAATCTGCAACCAAAAAATTATTCCCAACTGAATAAACCCATAGTGCCTCAAGCTATCAAAATAAAAATACCACCTAGAAACAAACACAAAGACTAAAGACAAACGTAACCATAAACAATGTCCCCCAAATTACCCGTAGCCATAAAACATACACTACAATCAAATAAACCAAACAAATAAAAGCCCTGGAAGACGATAAACACACATGCAATTATAAAGATTAAAAACCCGCTGCTATGAACGACAGGACGCTACCTCAAGCCCCCCAAAACAAACACTACACACTCACGCTAATAAAAGCCACCGCAACAGAATTAAAATGCGAACCGCTGCTTCACGCTACGACCCGTAAAAACCACTGCGCTCCCTTCTAAACATAATACCCGGGAAAAAAAAAAAAAAAATCCGACTACAAAACCCAATCCAAAACAAACCATTATCATCCCTACCGGCACCGAGAACCGTGCCCCTCAGGAAGAACACCGTATCCCTTAGCGGACACCCGCTGCAAACCAAACCCAGCGATGCCACCCAGCCTCCAAAGCGCCTCCGAGCCACGGCACCGCCGAACCTGGTGCGGCCGAACCCCGCGCTCGCTGCCGGCCCCGGACGGAGCGCGGCTCCCGGCAGGAAAGCGGCTCCTGCGGCGGCTGCTCCGGCACGCGGGGCCGGCGCCGCCCCGGGGAGCCCCGCCCGCTGCCCCTGCCCGGCGGGGCCGGCACCGGGCCCGGGGCTACCGGCGGCGCCCGAGCCCCGCGCCCGGAGCGGACGGAGCGGCCGGCACCGCCCGGGCCGGCGCAGCAGCGCCCGCGCCGCCTCTGCCGCCCTTGGCCGGCCCGGCCCGGCTCCCCTCGGCTCCGCGCGGCTCGCACCGGCGCGGCTCCGCCACTGCCGCCCTTGGCCGGCCCGGCCGCGCCGAATCCCCCGTGCGCCCCGGCAGCTGCCCGGGCCGTGCCAGCAGCGCTCCCGAGCGGGAACGTTCCGCGCCGGGCCGCGGGCACGGGCAGCGCCCTCCAATGCAGCGGCACAGCCCCATTGCAGCCCTGCAAACGCTGCCGGAGCTGCGGCTTCCCGCAAGCCAACCCCGAAACCGCAGACGGGGCGCACCTCACTTCAACAAGGGCAAAGAAATGCGTTCTCCCCTAAAATTTCACCCCCTAGGAGAGCAGAAAAGAAGGGGCGCTCCCCAAATGAAAGCCTTCGACTGATGGGAAAGGGCGATTTCAACCTCCATTCAAACCCTTCAAAAGGAGGGACACAAGGGCTGCCCCCTCCATTTAAACCCGAGGGTGATGAAAATGGGGTGGGCTGCCTTCAAATCAAACCCATAATGCCACAAGAATACTTTTCCCATTCCCCTTAGAATAGAACGCAAGGATTCCCTGTCACCCCCGGGATACCCCTAACAGCCTGGAAAAGGCAGCTTTTCCTGCAATCAACACCCTTAAATCCACAAGTCAAGAGGGATCCCCTCAGGTCAAACGCAGACAATAAAAGAAGAGGAGCTGCTTCCTTCTCCTTAATTCCTTTTGTCTTCATAAGCTCCATTTTTGTTCCTGGGGAACCGGGGAGGGACTAGCAAGATGAAATTGCAAAGGGGAAGGAGAAAATTCCCCGCTCCAAACCCACACGGGCTCACCTGTTCGGCTGCTGCTCCCCGGCACAAAGATTTGTCCCTCGGCACCTCCTTTAAGCGATGCTCCACGTACCCAAGCGCGGATCCAGGTGTCCCCCCGACCCTGTGGGAAGCTCTCGCAGTCCTTCCATGAGACAGCGCCGGGAGCGGCCCATAAACCCCTCCACTCAGCAGTTCCATGCAAAAGGGAGCTGAGGCAAAGCCTCCCCCTAAAACAGCCTCGTCCTGGCCCCTCATCATCCTCACACTCACACCTGGTGCTGATCTGAGCCCCCATCATCCTCACACTCACACCTGGGCTGCTCCGAGCCCCCATCATCCTAACAGCTCACACCTGGGCTGCTCCGAGCCCCCATCATCCTCACACACACCTGGTGCTGATCTGAGGCCCCATCATATATTTTTCATATTTATAGTCGCATGTATATTTAGAATTTATATTACTGTATAATAAAAATTATATTATATATTGCATCTCTTCATGTTAGTTACATAGATTTCTATTTCTATTCATAGTTTGGTATTATATTTTTGTATCTCTATATATTTATTATATATTTCTGTGTGTCAATTTACATTTCTATAGTACTTATATTATTTAAAATAAAACCCTGCCTCTAATGAAATAAAAAGCAAAGACACCCCTTTATTTAAAACACATTTAAAAGTTTAAAAATAATTTTGTTTGTCATAATTCTATTCACATCTATATTTGTAATTTTCATTTGTTATATTTATAGATATTATATATATTGGAGAGAATACCTTTTTATATAATAATAGATATTTTCTTTTGACACAATAGATTTCTTTTACTTATATTTATATGTATTAAATATTTATTGATATCGACATATATATATGGTATATTTGGATTTCTAGTTTTATATTTTTTATGAAATCTCCAGCCCATACCCCAACAAAAGCCAAACAATCCCCAATTTATTTAAACTATATTTAAACATAAATCCTGTCACGGCTGCATTGCACAGCAGTGCCCCAAACTAATCTGACACTTGCTCATCTCCTGGACCTGAAACTGAACCCGCTCACCTTGATCGCACCTGGCAGAACCATTTTCGTACCTTTTTCTGGCATATCTTGTTTTTGGTTTTTTTTGTCTTGAGTTTTTGTGGCCTTTATTGCCACTCTTTCTTGCCTTGTTTCTTGGGGCTTTTACTCCCTTTTTCCTTGATTTTTTTCTGGCATTTCTTGGGGTTTTTTCTTCATTTCTTCTTGCCCATCTTGTTGGGGTTTTTTTTGGTTTTTCCTTGCCCCCCTTTGGGTTTTTTTTTTCAGGTGTTTTTTGTTTTTTGTTGTTTTTTTTTTTTTTTCCCTGGGTTTTTCTTGGCCTTTTTTTTTTTCTTTTCTGGATTTTTTCTTCCCCATCTTGGTTTTTTGTTCTGATTTTATTTCTTGCCCACTTTGGGGTTTTTCTCTGGTCTGTTTTCAGGGATTTTTCTTGCCCATCTTGGGTTCTTTTGTGGTTTTTTTTTTTTTTTTCTCTGCCTTTCTTACGGTTTTTTCTGTTTCTTTTTATTTTTTTTTTTCCTGGGATTTTTCTCCCCCATCTTGGGGGTTTATTCTGGACTTTTTCATGCCCATCTTGGGGTTTTCTTCTGCGTTTTTTTCTTGCCCATCTTGTTCTTGTTTTTGGTTTTTTTTTGTTTTTTTTTTTTTTTTTTTTGTTTTCTTTATTTTGTTTTTTTCCTGTTTTTTTTTTTTTCTGTGGTATTTCTGGGATTTTTCTTGCCCATCTTGGATTTTTCGGGGAGGGGAGGTTTCTCACCCATCTCGAGTTTTTTTTTTATGTGGGTTTGTTTTTTGTTGTTTTTTTTTTTTTTTTTCTTTTTCGTTTTCTTTTTTGTTTTGTTTTTTTTTCCCCTAGGTTTCTCCTTGCCCTCCTCGTTTTTGGGTTTTTTGTCTGTCTTCCTTCCTCCCTTCCTGTCCTTCCTTCTTTCTTCCTTTCATTTCATTTCCTTTCCTTATTTTCTTTTATTCTTTTTCTTTCTTTCTTTCCCTGCATTTCTAATCTTGGTTTTCCTTTCTAGCTTTAGAATAAAAGAGCAGCAGTAGTAACTTTCAAGCTACCTGGGATTAAAAAAACTCCAAAACGAAAATGATTTAAAGAAAACGAGTTATTCCCTGGGAGCCTGAAATTTTCTACTGCTGACCCTGATATAGAGCTTTTATTCCTTCTTATAGATAGTTGATATTTTATACTTTATACAGCGCCCCCTGCCGTGTGCATGGGCGCACTGCAGGCACAGCGCTCCCTGCCGTCTGCACAGGCGCACTGCAGGCACAGCGCTGCGGCGTCGCCTTTTACGACAGTCGCGCTTTACGGCACCTTTTGCGACAGTCGCGCTTTACGGCACCTTTTGCGACAGTCGCGCTTTACGGCACCTTTTGCGACAGTCGCGCTTCACAGCAGTCTTTGCAACAGCTTTGCTTTACGGCACCCTTTACGACAGTCGCGCTTTACGGCAGTCTTTACGACAGTCGCGCTTTACGGCACCTTTTACGACAGTCGCGCTTTACGGCACTCTTTACGACAGTCGCGCTTTACGGCACCTTTTACGACAGTCGCGCTTTACGGCACCTTTTACGACAGTTTTTTCTTGCCCATCTTGGCGTTTTTTCTGTTTTTTTTTTCTTGCCAGTCTTGGGGGGTTATTTCCAGATTGCTTCTTGCCCATCTTGGGGGATTTTTTCTGAGTTTTTTCCTGGATTGCTCTTGCCCATCCTTGGGTTTTTTTCCAGTTTTTTTTTCTGTTTTTTTTTTTTTTTTTTTCTTGGTTTTTTAAGGTTTTTCTCTGGGCTATCTTGTTTTTTTTTCCTGGGAGTTTTCTCGCCCATCTTGGGGTTTTTTCCTTGGTTTTCTGTGGGTGTTTTCTGGGTTTTTTCTTGCCCATCTTGGGGTTTTTTTTCTTGTTTTTTTCCCTGTTTTTTTTTTTCCTGGTTTTCCCGGGGTTTTTTCTGGTCCATTCAGCATTTTTTTCCTGGGATTCTTCTTGCCGATCTTGGTGTTTTTTCTGGTTTTTCCTTGCCCCCTTGAGTTTTTTTTTTCAGTTTTTTTGTTTTTTTTTTTTCCTGGGTTTTTCTTTTCTGGATTTTTTCTTCCCCATCTTGGTTTTTTGTTGTGATTTTTTTTCTTACCCATCTTGGGATTTTTCTCTGGTCTGTTTTCAGGGATTTTTCTTGCCCCTCTTGGTTTTTTTCTGTGTTTTTTTTTTTCCTCTGCCTTTCTTACATATTTTTCTGGTTTTTTTTGTTTTTTTTTTTTTCTGGGCTTTTTCATGCCCATCTTGAGGTTTTCTTCTGTGTTTTTTTCTTGCCCTTGATGTTGTTTTATGGGTATTTTTGGTTTTGTCTTTATTTTGTTTTTTTCCTGTTTTTTTTTCTGTGGTATTTCTGGGATTTTTCTTGCCCATCTTGGATTTTTCGGGGGGGGGGGGGGGGGGGGGTTTCCTCGCCCATCCCGAGGTTTTTTTCTGTGGGTTTTTTTTTTGGTTTTTTTTTCTTTTGTTTTTCTTTTTCCTAGGTTTCTCCTTGCCCTTCTAGTTTTTGGGTTTTTTTGTCTGTCTTTCTTTCTTTCTTTCTTTCTTTCTCTCTCTCTTTCTCTCTCTGCATTTCTAATCTTGGTTTTCCTTTCTAGCTTTAGAATAAAAAAGCAGCAGTAGTAACTTTCAGGCTACCTGGGAGTAAAAAAAACTCTTAAACGAAAATGATTTAAAGAAAACTATTCATTCCCTGGGAGCCTGAAATTTTCTACTGCTGCACTTGACAGAGAGCTTTTATCCCTTCTTATCGATAGTTGATATTTTATACTTTATACAGCGCCCCCTGCCGTCTGCACCGGCGCACTGCAGGCACAGCACTTCGCCGTCATTCAGTTCTGTTTAAACTCGGCTGAATGCGGCTTGGTTCGGCTCTTGGTCTAAACTCGTTTCAGTTCAGCTCTTCGGCTAAATTCGGTCGTATTCGGCACGTTGTCTAAATGCGGCTCAAGTCGGCTACAGTCTGCTATCGGTTCCAGTCGTCTATCATCGGCTCTTCGTGTAAACTCGGCTATTTTCGGCTGCACTGGGCTCTTCGGTTCAAGTTGGCTGTTTCCGGCCACGCTCGGCTCTTCGGTTCAAGTTGGCTGTTTCCGGCCACGCTCGGCTCTTCGGTTCAAGTTGGCTGTTTCCGGCCACGCTCGGCTCTTCGGTTCAAGTAGGCTGTTTCTGGCCACACTCGGCTCTTCGGAACAATTCAGCCCGGCTCGGCTGCCTCAGGGCAGGAAAGTGGACGCGAGAGGACCCCAGCACAGCGAGGCATTTACCCAGATGCCTGTAACAAACCCGCCAAAATACGCTTGCCCGCGGCGCCCCTGAGCCCACAGCATGTCTTGAGTACACATGAAACGCCACAAAAAAATCCGTCGGGGCCGCAATGACGTCGGTATTCCGTGCAGGCAGTCCAGCTACACCCACCCAGTCCTCCACTTCCCCGCCCTTTTCACCGCCATCTTGAGAAGGTCAACCAAAACTCCGTGACATCAGCCACGCGCCACTCCCAAGCTGGCGGCCTCTCGGTGCACGGCTGCAGTACCGCGCTCTGCCCACAAGGCGGCAGCACTGCCGCCCGCCCCAGCCGGGGGCGCAGCGCGCCTCGGGGCTGCAGAAGCGAAGGCGGCAATAAAGAACAGGGGCGACCCCTGCCGAAAACTGCTCTGAAATAAATGCCCCAAAACAACCGGGAAGAGGGAAAAAAAACCATCTGCCTCTAATCTAATAGGATAAAAGACAAAACAAAAACACTACACAAGAAAAAAAAAAAAAAAAAAAAACACAAAAAGACATCAATTTATTTTAAAAATATTTAAGTTTTTTTTTAAATATTTTTTCATATTAACATTCACATTTCTATTTACAATGTATATTGATGTACACTGTCCATTTATACATTTCTTTTTATAAATACATTTCTATTCCATATTGCATATATCCCTAAAACTTAAACGTATTTTTGTATTTTTATACATATTTTTACATAGTAAGTATATATTTCTGTTACGATTTTTACTTCTGTAACACTTGGATTATTTAAAATAAAACCTTTACCTCCATCCAAATTAAAGCCAAAAAGAACCCCTTTTTTCTAAAGTGTATTTAAATATTTTTTAAAATTCTATTTTTCAGGTCCATATTCACATGTACATTTAAAATGTATACTTATGTATACTGTTATTTGTATTCTTCATTACATCTCTTCCTGTTATTTGTGTTTCTTTGTATTTTGTGTTTATATATATTTATATCTTGTTTGTATATCTCAATATTTAGAAATATATGACAATAATATCTACACTCATATTATTTAAAATAAAAACCCTGCCTCTAACACAATACGACTAAAAAAGACCCCAACCCTTTATTTTAAACAAAATTTAAATAGGTTTTATCCTAATGTTCAATTTTTATATTCATATTTGTATTTATAATGTATATTTAATGTATATTGCTTACTTACACATTTATCTTTACCAATGTATATTTAAAACTAAATTTATATTCTATATTAGATCTGATGCGAGTAGTTTTTCATAATTTTTATATCTTTTTATTCATATTTTTTTATATTTGATTAAATATTTCTGCGTCAAGATTTCTACTTCTGGAATTTTTACTACGGCAGCAGGCCATGCGGCAGGGCAGAACAGCTCCAGCACAAATGTGTGCACACACCCGTGACACAGAACGTGACAAACAGGGGGACATAAAACACAACACATCATGCTTGTGCTGAGGGGATTGAGGTGGGAAGGCAAAAGGGACCCCAAAGACACACTAGGGAACATGGCACACCGGACAACACGACAGAGACCAGAGCTGTTCTGCACTGCCCGCCTGAAAGCTGCCATCAAAAGCAGAGCCTCTCTCCCTTCAGCTGTCCTAAGAGGCCCTTGCAGAAGAGATTGCTTTCCCCTCTGCTCATTTGTAAATCTGTCCCAGGGATTCCCAACCTGCTACTCCGCCATCTCCAGGCCGTGGCCCCCGACTTATCTTTTGGATGATCAGTCATGAGAATCCACGCTGCACCTGAAATGAGTCTGCCTTGGAGGGCCTCGTGATGGCCTGTGAGCCTCTCGGTCAGCTGCAATAAAGAAAACCAAACCCAAAGTATGAGTCCAGAGTTATGTGGGCCAAATCCCTGCAAGTCAGCTACTTGCCCTTTCCTGAGCGTGCCTGGCTCCCTCAGGCTCCAGCTTCATCCTGATTCCAAGGCTGTGGCCTTCATTAGGGGTGGCACCTGGGTTAGAGAAAGGCAAAGTTAAATGGCATTCCTGTGAGTGCACTGGATGACCTTGTGTGCTCTAAGACATGGCAATGCCTCTGCTAGGCTTCTGAACAGCCTTGTGTGGGGGGGCCCTCAAATAAACACCCTTACTCACCCTGCTGCCTGCAAACCCCCCGCCAATAACTCCTAACTGGATACCTGCTCACCCTCCCTCTCCCAGTCACAATCCCCAACTCACCTGAAGCCTCAATCTCAAACATCATCCTTGACACTGGGAAGATCCCTCTTGGGACACAATGAATCTGCTGAAAAATTGTTGTGCTTGAGAGCTGAGCAATAACAACCACTTCTCTCCGCTGCTCACCTTGGCTGCTGGTATCCAGATTGACTTCCTAAAAGAAAGACAAAGAACAGTGCTGTAACACAGTCACCATACACACTTCTGCTGCAGAGACAAATGGGGCCTCACCTGCTTGGGGCAATCCCCTCACCTGGGATGGGGCCCTCTGGCACAGATTTAATCCATCTCAATCTGAAAAGAAAGTTAGGACAAGAGTCAAACTGTTGCAGGATAACTGATGAGCTCCAGATATGATGAGTCCATCTACAAAACCCATCTAGAGTCCAACTACACCCCACATTACACATTCCAGGTCCCCGGGCCCTCTCCTATTGCAGCTGGCTATGCGGCAGGGCAGAGCAGCCCCGTCCCAAATGCGTGCAGACACCCGTGACACAGGACACACAAGACATGACAAACACCGGGGACACAACAGGAATAGAAATCTCTTAGCAAGGAAAATGGCTGCAAGGACTGAGAGAACGCAAAAGAAGAAGAGTTGAAGATGACGGCGAGCTGATGAGGCTCAGAGAACCCTGGAGGAAGAAGATGCAAACGGAATGATTTATTCCAAAAACTGCAAAGATGGATGCTCGAGAATCCTACAGTCAGAACCCTCTCCCTAACATCACATCCTTACAAGTCCCAGTCTGCTATAATGGATCATTGCACAGCATGGCTGTCCGTACAGCTCAGAACAAGACCTGACAAGACATCTGACTGGATGCTTCTAAAGAGAGATGCATTTCTGATGCCTGTGTGAGCTCCCCAGTCAAAAGTTCTATGGCACGGGTGCCAGGGCGAGGAACACTGAGATCACGGATACTAGGAAAGGTTTCTGAGAGGCCCCTCGCAGGGCTAAGATAAGAGACATGAGATATCCAGACAACACACAATACACAAAAGACAAGTGACACGAGACACACCGGGACTGCTCTGCCCTGCTGCGCACCTCAGCACTGTGATCAAAAGGGAGACTTTGCTTTTATAGGGCCTAAGGGGCAACATCTTGGCTACCCTCATTGCCAGAGCCAACTCAGACCCCCAACTCAGGGAGTCCTGACCAAGCACCCCACGTTCATCTCCTCTGTGGGTCACAGCCCTCTACTTATCTCTCAGACATCTGGGGATGCTGGTCCCTGTCAGGTGTGAAGGAAGGCCACCTCGTCACCTGGGAAGGTCCTGCTGGCACCGGGCTGGGGTCTCTCAGACAGCTGGATTAAAGAGAACCAAACATCAGTGCCTGACCTTGGCACCGCATCGGTCAAAACCCCACCACTCTGCTACTCACAGTGCTCCTAAGAAGGCCCGGCACCTCCTAACCCTGACCCTCTGCATGCACACCTGAAAGAAAGTTAGAACATATGTCAAACACCTCCACAATAACTCACAAGCTTCAAACGCCCTATGTCAATCTAGGAACAGCATCTAGAGCCCAAGTACAGCCCACGCCACAAATTCCAACTCCCCATGGTTTGTCCTACTGAAGCACGCCATGCGGCAGGGCAGAACAGCTCCGGCAAAAATACCTGCAGACACCCGTGACACAGAACGTGACAAACAGGGGGACATGAAACACGACACATCATGCTTGTGGTGAGGGCCTCGAGGGGAAAAGGCAAAAGGGATCCCAAAGACACACCAGGGAACACGACACACACCGGAGCTGTTCTGCACTGCCCGCCTGAAAGCTGCCATCAAAAGCAGAGCCTCTCTCCCTTCAGCTGTCCTAAGAGGCCCTTGCAGAAGAGATTGCTTTCCCCTCTGCTCATTTGTAAATCTGTCCCAGGGATTCCCAACCTGCTACTCCGCCATCTCCAGGCCGTGGCCCCCGACTTATCTTTTGGATGATCAGTCATGAGAATCCACGCTGCACCTGAAATGAGTCTGCCTTGGAGGGCCTCGTGATGGCCTGTGAGCCTCTCGGTCAGCTGCAATAAAGAAAACCAAATCCAAAGTATGAGTCCAGAGTTATGTGGGCCAAATCCCTGCAAGTCAGCTACTTGCCCTTTCCTGAGCGTGCCTGGCTCCCTCAGGCTCCAGCTTCATCCTGATTCCAAGCCTGTGGCCTTCATTAGGGGTGGCACCTGGGTTAGAGAAAGGCAAAGTTAAATGGCATTCCTGTGAGTGCACTGGATGACCTTGTGTGCTCTAAGACATGGCAATGCCTCTGCTAGGCTTCTGAACAGCCTTGTGTGGGGGGGCCCTCAAATAAACACCCTTACTCACCCTGCTGCCTGCAAACCCCCCGCCAATAACTCCTAACTGGATACCTGCTCACCCTCCCTCTCCCAGTCACAATCCCCAACTCACCTGAAGCCTCAATCTCAAACATCATCCTTGACACTGGGAAGATCCCTCTTGGGACACAATGAATCTGCTGAAAAATTGTTGTGCTTGAGAGCTGAGCAATAACAACCACTTCTCTCCGCTGCTCACCTTGGCTGCTGGTATCCAGATTGACTTCCTAAAAGAAAGACAAAGAACAGTGCTGTAACACAGTCACCATACACACTTCTGCTGCAGAGACAAATGGGGCCTCACCTGCTCGGGGCAATCCCCTCACCTGGGATGGGGCCCTCTGGCACAGATTTAATCCATCTCAATCTGAAAAGAAAGTTAGGACAAGAGTCAAACTGTTGCAGGATAACTGATGAGCTCCAGATATGATGAGTCCATCTACAAAACCCATCTAGAGTCCAACTACACCCCACATTACACATTCCAGGTCCCCGGGCCCTCTCCTATTGCAGCTGGCTATGCGGCAGGGCAGAGCAGCCCCGTCCCAAATGCGTGCAGACACCCGTGACACAGGACACACAAGACATGACAAACACCGGGGACACAACAGGAATAGAAATCTCTTAGCAAGGAAAATGGCTGCAAGGACTGAGAGAACGCAAAAGAAGAAGAGTTGAAGATGACGGCGAGCTGATGAGGCTCAGAGAACCCTGGAGGAAGAAGATGCAAACGGAATGATTTATTCCAAAAACTGCAAAGATGGATGCTCGAGAATCCTACAGTCAGAACCCTCTCCCTAACATCACATCCTTACAAGTCCCAGTCTGCTATAATGGATCATTGCACAGCATGGCTGTCCGTACAGCTCAGAACAAGACCTGACAAGACATCTGACTGGATGCTTCTAAAGAGAGATGCATTTCTGATGCCTGTGTGAGCTCCCCAGTCAAAAGTTCTATGGCACGGGTGCCAGGGCGAGGAACACTGAGATCACGGATACTAGGAAAGGTTTCTGAGAGGCCCCTCGCAGGGCTAAGATAAGAGACATGAGATATCCAGACAACACACAATACACAAAAGACAAGTGACACGAGACACACCGGGACTGCTCTGCCCT
This sequence comes from Melospiza melodia melodia, assembly GCF_035770615.1. Classification (NCBI taxonomy): domain Eukaryota; kingdom Metazoa; phylum Chordata; class Aves; order Passeriformes; family Passerellidae; genus Melospiza; species Melospiza melodia. Next base: position 115,951 of record NW_026948532.1, read on the forward strand.
GCTGCGCACCTCAGCACTGTGATCAAAAGGGAGACTTTGCTTTTATAGGGCCTAAGGGGCAACATCTTGGCTACCCTCATTGCCAGAGCCAACTCAGACCCCCAACTCAGGGAGTCCTGACCAAGCACCCCACGTTCATCTCCTCTGTGGGTCACAGCCCTCTACTTATCTCTCAGACATCTGGGGATGCTGGTCCCTGTCAGGTGTGAAGGAAGGCCACCTCGTCACCTGGGAAGGTCCTGCTGGCACCGGGCTGGGGTCTCTCAGACAGCTGGATTAAAGAGAACCAAACATCAGTGCCTGACCTTGGCACCGCATCGGTCAAAACCCCACCACTCTGCTACTCACAGTGCTCCTAAGAAGGCCCGGCACCTCCTAACCCTGACCCTCTGCATGCACACCTGAAAGAAAGTTAGAACATATGTCAAACACCTCCACAATAACTCACAAGCTTCAAACGCCCTATGTCAATCTAGGAACAGCATCTAGAGCCCAAGTACAGCCCACGCCACAAATTCCAACTCCCCATGGTTTGTCCTACTGAAGCACGCCATGCGGCAGGGCAGAACAGCTCCGGCAAAAATACCTGCAGACACCCGTGACACAGAACGTGACAAACAGGGGGACATGAAACACGACACATCATGCTTGTGGTGAGGGCCTCGAGGGGAAAAGGCAAAAGGGATCCCAAAGACACACCAGGGAACACGACACACACCGGAGCTGTTCTGCACTGCCCGCCTGAAAGCTGCCATCAAAAGCAGAGCCTCTCTCCCTTCAGCTGTCCTAAGAGGCCCTTGCAGAAGAGATTGCTTTCCCCTCTGCTCATTTGTAAATCTGTCCCAGGGATTCCCAACCTGCTACTCCGCCATCTCCAGGCCGTGGCCCCCGACTTATCTTTTGGATGATCAGTCATGAGAATCCACGCTGCACCTGAAATGAGTCTGCCTTGGAGGGCCTCGTGATGGCCTGTGAGCCTCTCGGTCAGCTGCAATAAAGAAAACCAAACCCAAAGTATGAGTCCAGAGTTATGTGGGCCAAATCCCTGCAAGTCAGCTACTTGCCCTTTCCTGAGCGTGCCTGGCTCCCTCAGGCTCCAGCTTCATCCTGATTCCAAGGCTGTGGCCTTCATTAGGGGTGGCACCTGGGTTAGAGAAAGGCAAAGTTAAATGGCATTCCTGTGAGTGCACTGGATGACCTTGTGTGCTCTAAGACATGGCAATGCCTCTGCTAGGCTTCTGAACAGCCTTGTGTGGGGGGGCCCTCAAATAAACACCCTTACTCACCCTGCTGCCTGCAAACCCCCCGCCAATAACTCCTAACTGGATACCTGCTCACCCTCCCTCTCCCAGTCACAATCCCCAACTCACCTGAAGCCTCAATCTCAAACATCATCCTTGACACTGGGAAGATCCCTCTTGGGACACAATGAATCTGCTGAAAAATTGTTGTGCTTGAGAGCTGAGCAATAACAACCACTTCTCTCCGCTGCTCACCTTGGCTGCTGGTATCCAGATTGACTTCCTAAAAGAAAGACAAAGAACAGTGCTGTAACACAGTCACCATACACACTTCTGCTGCAGAGACAAATGGGGCCTCACCTGCTCGGGGCAATCCCCTCACCTGGGATGGGGCCCTCTGGCACAGATTTAATCCATCTCAATCTGAAAAGAAAGTTAGGACAAGAGTCAAACTGTTGCAGGATAACTGATGAGCTCCAGATATGATGAGTCCATCTACAAAACCCATCTAGAGTCCAACTACACCCCACATTACACATTCCAGGTCCCCGGGCCCTCTCCTATTGCAGCTGGCTATGCGGCAGTGCAGAGCAGCCCCGTCCCAAATGCGTGCAGACACCCGTGACACAGGACACACAAGACATGACAAACACCGGGGACACAACAGGAACAGAAATCTCTTAGCAAGGAAAATGGCTGCAAGGACTGAGAGAACGCAAAAGAAGAAGAGTTGAAGATGACGGCGAGCTGATGAGGCTCAGAGAACCCTGGAGGAAGAAGATGCAAACGGAATGATTTATTCCAAAAACTGCAAAGATGGATGCTCGAGAATCCTACAGTCAGAATCCTCTCCCTAACATCACATCCTTACAAGTCCCAGTCTGCTATAATGGATCATTGCACAGCATGGCTGTCCGTACAGCTCAGAACAAGACCTGACAAGACATCTGACTGGATGCTTCTAAAGAGAGATGCATTTCTGATGCCTGTGTGAGCTCCCCAGTCAAAAGTTCTATGGCACGGGTGCCAGGGCGAGGAACACTGAGATCACGGATACTAGGAAAGGTTTCTGAGAGGCCCCTCGCAGGGCTAAGATAAGAGACATGAGATATCCAGACAACACACAATACACAAAAGACAAGTGACACGAGACACACCGGGACTGCTCTGCCCTGCTGCGCACCTCAGCACTGTGATCAAAAGGGAGACTTTGCTTTTATAGGGCCTAAGGGGCAACATCTTGGCTACCCTCATTGCCAGAGCCAACTCAGACCCCCAACTCAGGGAGTCCTGACCAAGCACCCCACGTTCATCTCCTCTGTGGGTCACAGCCCTCTACTTATCTCTCAGACATCTGGGGATGCTGGTCCCTGTCAGGTGTGAAGGAAGGCCACCTCGTCACCTGGGAAGGTCCTGCTGGCACCGGGCTGGGGTCTCTCAGACAGCTGGATTAAAGAGAACCAAACATCAGTGCCTGACCTTGGCACCGCATCGGTCAAAACCCCACCACTCTGCTACTCACAGTGCTCCTAAGAAGGCCCGGCACCTCCTAACCCTGACCCTCTGCATGCACACCTGAAAGAAAGTTAGAACATATGTCAAACACCTCCACAATAACTCACAAGCTTCAAACGCCCTATGTCAATCTAGGAACAGCATCTAGAGCCCAAGTACAGCCCACGCCACAAATTCCAACTCCCCATGGTTTGTCCTACTGAAGCACGCCATGCGGCAGGGCAGAACAGCTCCGGCAAAAATACCTGCAGACACCCGTGACACAGAACGTGACAAACAGGGGGACATGAAACACGACACATCATGCTTGTGGTGAGGGCCTCGAGGGGAAAAGGCAAAAGGGATCCCAAAGACACACCAGGGAACACGACACACACCGGAGCTGTTCTGCACTGCCCGCCTGAAAGCTGCCATCAAAAGCAGAGCCTCTCCCTTCAGCTGTCCTAAGAGGCCCTTGCAGAAGAGATTGCTTTCCCCTCTGCTCATTTGTAAATCTGTCCCAGGGATTCCCAACCTGCTACTCCGCCATCTCCAGGCCGTGGCCCCCGACTTATCTTTTGGATGATCAGTCATGAGAATCCACGCTGCACCTGAAATGAGTCTGCCTTGGAGGGCCTCGTGATGGCCTGTGAGCCTCTCGGTCAGCTGCAATAAAGAAAACCAAACCCAAAGTATGAGTCCAGAGTTATGTGGGCCAAATCCCTGCAAGTCAGCTACTTGCCCTTTCCTGAGCGTGCCTGGCTCCCTCAGGCTCCAGCTTCATCCTGATTCCAAGCCTGTGGCCTTCATTAGGGGTGGCACCTGGGTTAGAGAAAGGCAAAGTTAAATGGCATTCCTGTGAGTGCACTGGATGACCTTGTGTGCTCTAAGACATGGCAATGCCTCTGCTAGGCTTCTGAACAGCCTTGTGTGGGGGGGCCCTCAAATAAACACCCTTACTCACCCTGCTGCCTGCAAACCCCCCGCCAATAACTCCTAACTGGATACCTGCTCACCCTCCCTCTCCCAGTCACAATCCCCAACTCACCTGAAGCCTCAATCTCAAACATCATCCTTGACACTGGGAAGATCCCTCTTGGGACACAATGAATCTGCTGAAAAATTGTTGTGCTTGAGAGCTGAGCAATAACAACCACTTCTCTCCGCTGCTCACCTTGGCTGCTGGTATCCAGATTGACTTCCTAAAAGAAAGACAAAGAACAGTGCTGTAACACAGTCACCATACACACTTCTGCTGCAGAGACAAATGGGGCCTCACCTGCTCGGGGCAATCCCCTCACCTGGGATGGGGCCCTCTGGCACAGATTTAATCCATCTCAATCTGAAAAGAAAGTTAGGACAAGAGTCAAACTGTTGCAGGATAACTGATGAGCTCCATATATCCTGTGTCCATCTACAAATCCCATCTAGAGTCCAACTACACCCCACATTACACATTCCAGGTCCCCGGGCCCTCTCCTATTGCAGCTGGCTATGCGGCAGGGCAGAGCAGCCCCGTCCCAAATGCGTGCAGACACCCGTGACACAGGACACACAAGACATGACAAACACCGGGGACACAACAGGAATAGAAATCTCTTAGCAAGGAAAATGGCTGCAAGGACTGAGAGAACGCAAAAGAAGAAGAGTTGAAGATGACGGCGAGCTGATGAGGCTCAGAGAACCCTGGAGGAAGAAGATGCAAACGGAATGATTTATTCCAAAAACTGCAAAGATGGATGCTCGAGAATCCTACAGTCAGAACCCTCTCCCTAACATCACATCCTTACAAGTCCCAGTCTGCTATAATGGATCATTGCACAGCATGGCTGTCCGTACAGCTCAGAACAAGACCTGACAAGACATCTGACTGGATGCTTCTAAAGAGAGATGCATTTCTGATGCCTGTGTGAGCTCCCCAGTCAAAAGTTCTATGGCACGGGTGCCAGGGCGAGGAACACTGAGATCACGGATACTAGGAAAGGTTTCTGAGAGGCCCCTCGCAGGGCTAAGATAAGAGACATGAGATATCCAGACAACACACAATACACAAAAGACAAGTGACACGAGACACACCGGGACTGCTCTGCCCTGCTGCGCACCTCAGCACTGTGATCAAAAGGGAGACTTTGCTTTTATAGGGCCTAAGGGGCAACATCTTGGCTACCCTCATTGCCAGAGCCAACTCAGACCCCCAACTCAGGGAGTCCTGACCAAGCACCCCACGTTCATCTCCTCTGTGGGTCACAGCCCTCTACTTATCTCTCAGACATCTGGGGATGCTGGTCCCTGTCAGGTGTGAAGGAAGGCCACCTCGTCACCTGGGAAGGTCCTGCTGGCACCGGGCTGGGGTCTCTCAGACAGCTGGATTAAAGAGAACCAAACATCAGTGCCTGACCTTGGCACCGCATCGGTCAAAACCCCACCACTCTGCTACTCACAGTGCTCCTAAGAAGGCCCGGCACCTCCTAACCCTGACCCTCTGCATGCACACCTGAAAGAAAGTTAGAACATATGTCAAACACCTCCACAATAACTCACAAGCTTCAAACGCCCTATGTCAATCTAGGAACAGCATCTAGAGCCCAAGTACAGCCCACGCCACAAATTCCAACTCCCCATGGTTTGTCCTACTGAAGCACGCCATGCGGCAGGGCAGAACAGCTCCGGCAAAAATACCTGCAGACACCCGTGACACAGAACGTGACAAACAGGGGGACATGAAACACGACACATCATGCTTGTGGTGAGGGCCTCGAGGGGAAAAGGCAAAAGGGATCCCAAAGACACACCAGGGAACACGACACACACCGGAGCTGTTCTGCACTGCCCGCCTGAAAGCTGCCATCAAAAGCAGAGCCTCTCTCCCTTCAGCTGTCCTAAGAGGCCCTTGCAGAAGAGATTGCTTTCCCCTCTGCTCATTTGTAAATCTGTCCCAGGGATTCCCAACCTGCTACTCCGCCATCTCCAGGCCGTGGCCCCCGACTTATCTTTTGGATGATCAGTCATGAGAATCCACGCTGCACCTGAAATGAGTCTGCCTTGGAGGGCCTCGTGATGGCCTGTGAGCCTCTCGGTCAGCTGCAATAAAGAAAACCAAACCCAAAGTATGAGTCCAGAGTTATGTGGGCCAAATCCCTGCAAGTCAGCTACTTGCCCTTTCCTGAGCGTGCCTGGCTCCCTCAGGCTCCAGCTTCATCCTGATTCCAAGGCTGTGGCCTTCATTAGGGGTGGCACCTGGGTTAGAGTAAGGCAAAGTTAAATGGCATTCCTGTGAGTGCACTGGATGACCTTGTGTGCTCTAAGACATGGCAATGCCTCTGCTAGGCTTCTGAACAGCCTTGTGTGGGGGGGCCCTCAAATAAACACCCTTACTCACCCTGCTGCCTGCAAACCCCCCGCCAATAACTCCTAACTGGATACCTGCTCACCCTCCCTCTCCCAGTCACAATCCCCAACTCACCTGAAGCCTCAATCTCAAACATCATCCTTGACACTGGGAAGATCCCTCTTGGGACACAATGAATCTGCTGAAAAATTGTTGTGCTTGAGAGCTGAGCAATAACAACCACTTCTCTCCGCTGCTCACCTTGGCTGCTGGTATCCAGATTGACTTCCTAAAAGAAAGACAAAGAACAGTGCTGTAACACAGTCACCATACACACTTCTGCTGCAGAGACAAATGGGGCCTCACCTGCTCGGGGCAACCCCCTCAACGGGATGGGGCCCTCTGGCACAGATTTAATCCATCTCAATCTGAAAAAAAAAAATAGGACAAGAGTCAAACTGTTGCAGGATAACTGAGGGGCTCCATATATCCTGTGTCCATCTACAAATCCCATCTAGAGTCCAACTACACACCACATTACACATTCCAGGTCCCCGGGCCCTCTCCTATTGCAGCTGGCTATGCGGCAGGGCAGAGCAGCTCCGGCACATACGTGTGCTGACACCCGTGACACAGGACAGACAGGACAGGACAGGACAGACAACAGGGACACAACAGGAACAAAAATCTCTTGGCAAGGAAAATGGCTGCAAGGACTGAGAGAATGCAAAAGGAGATGACTGAGTTCAAACTGACAGTCAGATGATGAGGCTCAGAGAACCCTGAAGGAAGAAGATGCTAACTGAAGGATTTATTCCAAGAACAGCAAAGATCGATGCCCAGGAATCCTATGGTCAGAAGCCTCTGCCTGCCCTCACATTCTTTCAAGTCCTAATCCACCAAAATGGATCCAGGTGGGGCATGGCTGTCCCTACAGCTCAGAACAAGACCTGACAAGACATCTGACTGGATGCTTCCAAAGAGAGAACTTCTGACTGGAGAGCTCAGACAGGTGTCAGAATCGCATCTATGGCCTGGGTGCCAGGCCTAGGAATGCAGAGATCACAGATGCCAACAATGATGCCTGGGTGTCTGACAGGCCCCCCAAAGGCTAACGTAAAAGAAACAGGATACACAAATAACACACAATGCACAATAGACAAGTGACATGAGACACACCGGGACTGCTCTGCCCTGCACACCTCAGCACTGGGATCAAAAGTGAGACGTGGCTTTTATGGGGCCTAAGGGGCCACTTCATGGACACCCCCCAACTCCAAATTGGACTCAAAAACCCCTCCCAGTAATTCCCAAACCAGCACCATGCCTTCATCCCCTCTGTGGGTCACAGCCCTCTTATCTCTCAGACATCTGGAGATGCTGGTCCCTGTCAGGTGCAAAGAAAGGCCACCTCGTCAGCTGGGAAGGTCCTACTGGCACCGGGGCTGGGGTCTCTCAGACAGCTGGATTAAAGAGAACCAAACATCAATGCCTGACCTTGGCACCGCATCGGCCAAAACCCCACCACTCTGCTACTCACCACGCTCCTAAGAAGGCCCGGCACCTCCTAACCCTGACCCTCTGCCACACCTGGAATGCATCTGCACCTGAAAGAAAGTTAGAACATATGTCAAACACCACCAGGGTAAATCACAAGCTGCAAACACCTTATGTCAATCTAGGAACAGCATCTAGAGCCCAAGTACAGACCACATTACAAATTCCAACTCCCCAGGCTTGTCCTACTGCAGCAGGCCATGCGGCAGGGCAGAACAGCTCCGGCACAAATGTGTGCACACACCCGTGAAACAGAACGTGACAAACAGGGGGACATGAAACACGACACATCATGCTTGTGCTGAGGGGTTTGAGGGGAAAAGGCAAAAGGGACCCCAAAGACACACTAGGGAACACAGCACACCGGACAACACGACAAACACCGGAGCTGTTCTGCACTGCCTGCCTGAAAGCTGCCATCAAAAGTAGAGCCTCTCCCTTTAGCTGTCCTAAGAGGCCTTTGGAGAAGAATGCTTTTCCCTTTGCTAATTTCTAAATCTGCCCCAAGAACTCCCAACCCACTATTCTCTCATCTCCAGGCCGTGGCCCTCAACTTATCTTTTGGATGATCGGTGATGGGAATCCACGCTGCACCTGAAATGAGTCTGCCTCGGAGGGCTCTGGGATGGCCTATGAGCCTCTCGGTCAGCTGCAATAAAGAAAACCAAAACCAAAGTGTGAGTCCAGAGTTACGTGGGCCAAATCCCACCAAGGCAGCTACTTGCCCTTTCCTGAGCGTGCCTGGCTCCCTCAGGCTCCAGCTTCATCCTGATTCCAAGGCTGTGGCCTTCATTAGGGGTGGCACCTGGGTAAGAGAAAGGCAAAGTTAAATGGCATTGCTGTGAGTGCAGTGGATGACCTTGTGTGCTGCAAGACATGGGAATGCCTCTGCTAGGCTTCTGAACAGCCTTGTGGGGGGGGGCGCTCAAATAAACAAATAAACACCCTTTCTCACCCTGCTGCCTGCAAACCCCCTCCCAAGAACTCCTAACTGGATACCTGATCACCCTCCCTCTCCCAGTCACAATCCTCAACTCACCTGAAGCCTCAATCTCAAACATCATCCTTGACACTGGGAAGATCTCTCTTGCAACACGATGAATCTACTGAAAAATTGTTGTGCTTGAGAGCTGAGCAATAACAACCACTTCTCTCCACTGCTCACCTTGACTGACGTCCTAAAAAGAAAGACAAAGAACAGTGCTGTAACACAGTCACCATACACACTTCTGCTGCAGAGACAAATGGGGCCTCACCTGCTCGGGGCAATCCCCTCACCCGGGACGGGGCCCTCTGGCACAGATTTAATCCATCTCAATCTGAAGAAAAAATTAGGACAAGAGTCAAACAGTTGCAGGATAACTGAGGAGCTCCAGATATCCTGTGTCCATCTACAAATCCCACCTAGAGTCCAACTACACCCCACATTACACATTCCAAGTCCCTGGGACTTCTCCTATCGCACCAGGCTGTGTGGCAGGGCAGAGCAGCTCCGGCACATACGTGTGCTGACACCCGTGACACAGGACAGACAGGACAGGACAGGACAGGACAAACACTGGGGACACAACAGGAACAGAAATCTCTTAGCAAGGAAAATGGCTGCAAGGACTGAGAGAACGCAAAAGAAGAAGAGTTGAAGCTGACGGTCAGCTGATGAGGCTCAGAGAACCCTGGAGGAAGAAGATGCAAACGGAATGATTTATTCCAAAAACTGCAAAGATGGTGGCTCGGGAATCCTACAGTAAGAATCCTCTCCCTAACCTCACATCCTTACAAGTCCTAGTCTGCTATAATGGATCATTGCACAGCATGGCTGTCCGTACAGCTCAGAACAAGACATGACAAGACATCTGACTGGACGCTTCTAAAGAGAGATGCATTTCTGATGCCTGTGTGAGCTCCCCAGTCAAAAGTTCTATGGCACGGGTGCCAGGGCGAGGAACACTGAGATCACGGATGCTAGGAAAGGTTTCTGAGAGGCTCCTCACAGGGCTAAGATAAGAGACATGAGATATCCAGACAACACACAATACACAAAAGACAAGTGACACGAGACACACCGGGACTGCTCTGCCCTGCTGCGCACCTCAGCACTGTGATCAAAAGGGAGATGTTGCTTTTATGGGGCCTAAGGGCCACATCTTGGCTACCCTCATTGCCAGAGCCAACTCAGACCCCCACCTCAGGGAGTCCTGACCCAGCACCCCACGTTCATCTCCTCTGTGGGTCACAGCCCTCTACTTATCTCTCAGACATCAGGGGATGCCAGTCTGTGTCAGGTGCAAAGAAAGGCCACCTCGTCACCTGGGAAGGTCCTGCTGGCACCGGGCTGGGGTCTCTCAGACAGCTGGATTAAAGAGAACCAAACATCAGTGCCTGACCTTGGCACCGCATCGGTCAAAACCCCACCACTCTGCTACTCACAGTGCTCCTAAGAAGGCCCGGCACCTCCTAACCCTGACCCTCTGCCACACATGGAATGCATCTGCACCTGAAAGAAAGTTAGAACATATGTCAAACAACACCAGGATAACTCAAAAGCTGCGAACACCTTATGTCAATCTAGGAAGAGCAGCTAGAGCCCAAGTACAGCCCACGCCACAAATTCCAACTCCCCATGGTTTGTCCTACTGAAGCACGCCATGCAGCAGGGCAGAACAGCTCCGGCAAAAATACCTGCAGACACCCGTGACACAGAACGTGACAAACAGGGGGACATGAAACACGACACATCATGCTTGTGGTGAGGGTCTCGAGGGAAGAGGGCAAAAGGCACCCCAAAGACACACTAGGGAAGACGGCACACACCGGAGCTGTTCTGCACTGCCCACCTGAAAGCTGCCATCAAAAGTAGAGCCTCTCCCTTTAGCTGTCCTAAGAGGCACTTGGAGAAGAATGCTTTTCCCTTTGCTAATTTCTAAATCTGCCCCAAGAACTCCCAACCCACTATTCTCTCATCTCCAGGCCGGGGCCCTCAACTTATCTTTTGGATGATCGGCGATGTGGAACCACTTTGCACCTGAAATGCGTCTGCCTCGGAGGGCCTCGTGAGCGCCTATGAGCCTCTTGGTCAGCTACAATAAAGAAAACCAAAACCAAAGTGTGAGTCCAGAGTTATGTGGGCCAAATCCCTGCAAGTCAGCTACTTGCCCTTTCCTGAGCGTGCCTGGCTCCCTCAGGCTCCAGCTTCATCCTGATTCCAAGGCTGTGGCCTTCATTAGGGTTGGTACCTGGGTAAGAGAAAGGCAAAGTTAAATGGCATTGCTGTGAGTGCAGTGGATGACCTTGTGTGCTGCAAGACATGGGAATGCCTCTGCTAGGCTTCTGAACAGCCTTGTGTGGGAGGGCCCTCAAATAAACAAATAAACACCCTTTCTCACCCTGCTGCCTGCAAACCCCCTCCCAAGAACTCCTAACTGGATACCTGATCACCCTCCCTCTCCCAGTCACAATCCTGAATCACCTGAAGCCTCAATCTCAAACATCATCCTTGACACTGGGCAGATCTCTCTTGCGACACGATGAATCTTCTGAAAAATTGTTGTGCTTGAGAGCTGAGCAATAACAACCACTTCTCTCCGCTGCTCACCTTGGCTGCTGGTATCCAGATTGATTTCCTAAAAAGAAAGACAAAGAACAGTGCTGTAACACAGTCACCATACACACTTCTGCTGCAGAGACACACGGGGCCTCACCTGCTCGGGGCAATCCCCTCACCCGGGATGGGGCCCTCTGGCACAGATTTAATCCATCTCAACCTGAGGAAAAAATTAGGACAAGAGTCAAACAGTTGCAGGATAACTGAGGAGCTCCAGATATCCTGTGTCCATCTACAAATCCCACCTAGAGTCCAACTACACCCCACATTACACATTGCAAGTCCCTGGGACTTCTCCTATCGCACCAGGCTGTGCGGCAGGGCAGAGCAGCTCCGGCACATACGTGTGCTGACACCCGCGACACAGGACAGACAGGACAGGACAGGACAGACAACGGGGACACAACAGGAACAGAAATCTCTTGGCAAGGAAAATGGCTGCAAGGACTGAGAGAATGCTAAGAGAGATGACTGAGTTCAAACTGACGGTCAGCTGATGAGGCTCAGAGAACCCTGGAGGAAGAAGATGCTAACTGAATGATTTATTCCAAGAACAGCAAAGATCGATGCCTAGGAATCCTATGGTCAGAATCCTCTGCCTGCCCTCACATTCTTACAAGTCCTAATCCACCATAATGGATCCAGGTGGGGCATAGCTGTCCAGACAGCTCAGAACAAGACCTGACAAGACACCTGACTGGATGCTTCCAAAGAGAGAAGAGAGTCTGATGCCTGTCTGAGCTCCCCAGTCAAAAGTTCTATGGCCTGGGTGCCAGGCCAAGGAATGCAGAGATCACAGATGCTAACAATGATGCCAAGGTTTCTGACAGGCCCCCCTAAGGTAAAAGACATGGGATACACAAACAACACATAATGCACAACAGACAAAGGACACGAGACACACCGGGACTGCTCTGCCCTGCACACCTCAGCACTGTGATCAAAAGTGAGACGTGGCTGTTATGGGGCCTAAGGGGCCACTTCATGAACACCCCCTACCTCCAAATTGGACTCAAAAACCCCTCCCAGTAGTTCCCAAACCAGCACCATGCCTTCATCCCCTCTGTGGGTCACAGCCCTCTACTTATCTCTCAGACATCAGGGGATGTCAGTCTGTGTCAGGTGCATAGAAAGGCCACCTCGTCACCTGGGAAGGTCCTGCTGGCACTGGGCTGGTGTCTCTCAGGTGTCAGCTACAATAAAGAAAACCAAAACCAAAGTGTGAGTCCAGAGTTATGTGGGCCAAATCCCACCAAGGCAGCTACTTGCTTTTTCCTGAGTATGCCTGGCTGCCTCAGGCTCCAGCTTCATCCTGATTCCAAGGCTGTGGCCTTCATTAGGGGTGGCAGCTGGGTAAGAGAAAGGCAAAGTTAAATGGCATTGCTGTGAGTGCAGTGGCTGATCTTGTGTGCTGTATGGGAATGCCTCTGCTAGGCTTCTGAACAGCCTTGTGTGGGAGGGCCCTCAAATAAACAAATAAACACCCTTTCTCACCCTGCTGCCTGCAAACCCCCTCCCAAGAACTCCTAACTGGATACCTGATCACCCTCCCTCTCCCAGTCACAATCCTGAATCACCTGAAGCCTCAATCTCAAACATCATCCTTGACACTGGGCAGATCTCTCTTGCGACACGATGAATCTTCTGAAAAATTGTTGTGCTTGAGAGCTGAGCAATAACAACCACTTCTCTCCGCTGCTCACCTTGGCTGCTGGTATCCAGATTGATTTCCTAAAAAGAAAGACAAAGAACAGTGCTGTAACACAGTCACCATACACACTTCTGCTGCAGAGACACACGGGGCCTCACCTGCTCGGGGCAATCCCCTCACCCGGGATGGGGCCCTCTGGCACAGATTTAATCCATCTCAACCTGAGGAAAAAATTAGGACAAGAGTCAAACAGTTGCAGGATAACTGAGGAGCTCCAGATATCCTGTGTCCATCTACAAATCCCACCTAGAGTCCAACTACACCCCACATTACACATTCCAAGTCCCTGGGACTTCTCCTATCGCACCAGGCTGTGCGGCAGGGCAGAGCAGCTCCGGCACATACGTGTGCTGACACCCGTGACACAGGACAGACAGGACAGGACAGGACAGACAACGGGGACACAACAGGAACAGAAATCTCTTGGCAAGGAAAATGGCTGCAAGGACTGAGAGAATGCTAAGAGAGATGACTGAGTTCAAACTGACGGTCAGCTGATGAGGCTCAGAGAACCCTGGAGGAAGAAGATGCTAACTGAATGATTTATTCCAAGAACAGCAAAGATCGATGCCTAGGAATCCTATGGTCAGAATCCTCTGCCTGCCCTCACATTCTTACAAGTCCTAATCCACCATAATGGATCCAGGTGGGGCATAGCTGTCCAGACAGCTCAGAACAAGACCTGACAAGACACCTGACTGGATGCTTCCAAAGAGAGAAGAGAGTCTGATGCCTGTCTGAGCTCCCCAGTCAAAAGTTCTATGGCCTGGGTGCCAGGCCAAGGAATGCAGAGATCACAGATGCTAACAATGATGCCAAGGTTTCTGACAGGCCCCCCTAAGGTAAAAGACATGGGATACACAAACAACACATAATGCACAACAGACAAAGGACACGAGACACACCGGGACTGCTCTGCCCTGCACACCTCAGCACTGTGATCAAAAGTGAGACGTGGCTGTTATGGGGCCTAAGGGGCCACTACATGAACACCCCCTACCTCCAAATTGGACTCAAAAACCCCTCCCAGTAGTTCCCAAACCAGCACCATGCCTTCATCCCCTCTGTGGGTCACAGCCCTCTACTTATCTCTCAGACATCAGGGGATGTCAGTCTGTGTCAGGTGCATAGAAAGGCCACCTCGTCACCTGGGAAGGTCCTGCTGGCACTGGGCTGGTGTCTCTCAGGTGTCAGCTACAATAAAGAAAACCAAAACCAAAGTGTGAGTCCAGAGTTATGTGGGCCAAATCCCACCAAGGCAGCTACTTGCTTTTTCCTGAGTATGCCTGGCTGCCTCAGGCTCCAGCTTCATCCTGATTCCAAGGCTGTGGCCTTCATTAGGGGTGGCAGCTGGGTAAGAGAAAGGCAAAGTTAAATGGCATTGCTGTGAGTGCAGTGGCTGATCTTGTGTGCTGTATGGGAATGCCTCTGCTAGGCTTCTGAACAGCCTTGTGTGGGAGGGCCCTCAAATAAACAAATAAACACCCTTTCTCACCCTGCTGCCTGCAAACCTCCCCCCTTCCACAATAACTCCTAACTGGATACCTGATCACCCTCCCTCTCCCAGTCACAATCCTCAACTCATCAGAAGCCTGAGTCTCAAACATCATCTTGGACACTGGGCAGATCCCTCTGAAGACATGATGAATCTGCTGAGAATTTGTTGTGCTTGACACAGCTTGGAATTTCAGGGAGTCTCACTCCTCAATTTAACAAAAAAAAAAAAAAAAAAAAAAAAAAAAAAAAAAAAAAAAAAAAAAAACTAAACCAGAAAACAAAAATAAAAAACCCAAAACACCTAAATCCCCACAAAAAATAAAAAAAAAAATACAGAAACCACCAAAAAATCAAAGAAAGCAACGAAAACCAACCAAAAACCCCAAAAAGAAAACCTAAGAAACCAAAATTTCCACCAAAAAAAAATCCAACAAAAAAAAAAAAAAAAAAAAAAAACAGAGCAAAACCAAAAATTACAAAGGCACTTTACCACCCCTAAACACAAAACCCAAAATCACAAACCTAAACATTCCCTGTGTTCTATGCTGTTTTCTTCACAGAATCTTCCAAGCCTCTGTGCTTCAGATGCCCAGAAACACTTGCTGAAAACAAGCTGAGATGAGCTGAAAGAGCCTCTTCCCTAAAATGAGGAGAGCTCTTGCCCCAGCACATCCCAGAGAGGGTATGAAGCCCCTCAGCCACGGCTGGGGTTAATAACCCCTGATTGTGCCCCGCCTCTCGTTCCCATGGCACCCAGGAAAAGGGAGGGGGCAATCCCACCAAGCCCTCAGAGCAGCTGTAGCTGTTTGGCTCCTCTGACTCACATTCAAGGGCAGTAAAGGGCTTGTCATAGAAGAAAGTTCTTCAGAAGAATAGCAGTACTTTCTTTTTTGCAACAACTACCTGGAGCAGAAGAACAGAAAACTGGCAAGATATAAAACTTTGTGGTAAGGTTACATAGCTGGATAAATTGGGTAATTGAGTAATTTGCTGTTACCTTACATAATTATTCTGTGTTTAACAAAAGCCATCTAATAAATTCACACCCAAAACTCCAGCAGCCCAGCTGGCCCTACCAAATCTCTATGTTTATGCATACAGTAAACAAAACCAAAATCCCAGTAATACCTATCAGAAGTCTGTGAAAGAAATCTATTGAAATTGATCCTACCTCAAATACAAAACAACCGATGCAAAGTTAGCTTCACTCAAAAAACAATTTACACAGAGCTAATAACACCAAGAAATAAAACAACACACCATATACCAGCAAAGAATATAATAGTGAAGAAAAAAGAAACCACTTTTTTTTTTTTTAATTTAAACTAACTTCTTTTATTAGCTAGAACAAAAGCTTCCCAAATTCCTTACAACTTCTGAGTTTCCATCCAAGCAAAAAGCAAAATTCGTGCACTTGTGCGTTCGATGCTCCTGTCAGATTCTCTGTTTCTCTCCACATCTTCTTACACTTTCAGTCTTCACGCTGTGCTGCCGTGATGAGTTTGACGGAAGAATTGGTAAACGTTAGGAGAGGATTTCCCTGCCTCCCTCCCCAAAGCTGGTTTCCTTAGTGCATTTCACTCAATCCCAAGCCGGCAATGATGCACGCTCACCTCAAGGCTCACAGCTGCTCGGCTAAACTCGGCTGTAATCGGCTAAACTCGGCCACTGTCATCTGCATTCGGCCAGACTCGACCCTTCGGCACAGCTCGGCTCGCTTCGGCCGAACTCGGAGCCGCTCAGTGCGCTCGGCGCGGCTCGGCTCGCTTCGGCCGAACTCGGAGCCGCTCTCTGCGCTCGGGCCACCTCGGCTCGCTTCGGCCGAACTCGGTACCGCTCTGTGCGCTCGGCGCGGCCCGGCTCGCTTCGGCCCAACTCGGAGCCGCTCTCTGCGCTCGGCGCGCCTCGGCTCGCCTCGCTTCGGCCGAACTCGGAGCCTCTCCGTGCGCTCGGTGCGGCTCGGCTCGCTTCGGCCGAACTCGGAGCCGCTCTCCGCGCTCGGCGCGGCTCGGCTCGCTTCGGCCGAACTCGGAGCCTCTCCGTGCGCTCGGTGCGGCTCGGCTCGCTTCGGCCGAACTCGGAGCCGCTCTCTGCGCTCGGCGCGGCTCGGCTCGCTTCGGCCGAACTCGGAGCCGCTCTCTGCGCTCGGCGCGGCCCGGCTCGCTTCGGCCCAACTCGGAGCCGCTCTCTGCGCGTTCGGCTGAGCTCGGCTCCCTGAGGGCGGGCAAGCGGCGGCGCCTCGCGTTAAACTCGCCCGGCTCGGGGCTCTCCTGCTGCCGCGTCCCGCGGGCGGCCCGGCCATCGCACGGACACGATCGGGAGCGCGGCGTGGCACAGGAGCTCATTGGGCTGTGACCGCACTCGCGCTAATTAGCGCTCACGAGAGCAGCGGGCTCGGTTCGGCTGAGCTCGGCTCGGTTCAGGCAGCCTCGCAAGCCTGGCCTCGGTTCGCTCGAGGCCGTCAGGTTCGGCCGGTCTCGCCTTGGTTCGGCTGAGCTCGTTCCATTCGGCCGAAGGAGGCGTTGTTCGCTCGTGTTTTTATAAATATCTTTCTATATTGACTGTATAATTCTATATTTAGTTTTATACTTCTATAATACTTCCATTATTCCAAATAAAAACCCCGTCTCTAACCAAATATATAAAAAAACCCCTTCTTTTAAAGGATATTGAAATATTTTTTATTTATACTTTGTATAATTATACATTCATATTTTAATTTATCGTTTCTTTGGATGTATTACATTAATTATGATATATATATACAATTTTAAAATAGATTTAAATTAGTATTTAAATTATGTATAATATCTACTGCTACAACTAATTTTTTCTTATATTTTTAATTTTTATATTTATCTGTATGTATTTATTATATATTTCTAAACTTAGATTTCTACCTTTATATTATTTGTATTTATAATTTTTACAATCAAAACCCTGCCTATTGACCAATAAAGAAAACCTGCTTTATTTAAGTATTTTAAAAATATTTTCATGTTTATAATTTTCATATTTATAATTTGTTCAATATTAGATGAGAACACACCTGCTCCTGCACCGCAGTGGGGCTCCCTCTCCTGGGGACCTTGGGGTGCCCCAACGGCATCAGAGCCCAGAGTCTTCACCCCCTTCTCCTCTGTTTAGAAAGTACACTGGAACTTTTTTCTGGAAACAAAGACATTACCTAAATCCTCTCCCCGTGTCCTAGACAGATGGATATTCAGTTATTAGTTGGCTGGGCAGCAGTTTCTTAAATAGAATGATAATCAAGATGTGAACATTTCAGCTACAAGCAAATAGGCAAATCTGAACAAGGTACTGGTGGGCGACCACTGAAGTTATTTTGAAGGAATTTTTTAAACAATAAAATACTGATACCACAAAAATAAAGCAAAAAGCTAACTACTGGCTAAGAATGAAGGAAAAATTAACTTTTGACAGCAACAACATTCCAACCACACAGGCTTTTTCCCAATGTCATACCTTATAACTACCTCTCTTGGGAATTCTCATCACGTATCCCAAAAGGAATAAATACCTCAGAGCGTCCTAAAGCAAAAAGTAGCACACATGAGCTCCTCACACTCCCGGGAGGCCGGCACAGCGTGCACTGAGTCTGCAACAAATTCTGCTCACTGAGGGTCTGCAAACAAAGGTTCAACTGATGAACTGAACTGATTTTAAAGGGAGGTTTTCTAAGCACAGAAGCACAACAAAGAACAAGCAAAAACAATTCTTAAAAACAACCTGCAAGTTTTGTTTAGCATATATGCAACTGATTTCCACCCTGTGGCTTCTCACTTTGATTTGTCTGTAGGTTCAGGAAGATGACAATGCACACACTGCCTTCCCTGAGCCCCCCACAGCAGCTGAGCGCTGCTCCGTGTGCTCAGATCATCAGGAACTGGATTGCACGTGCCCGGATGGACTGGAACTGCTCTGCTGCAGATTCAGGAGACGATGGCAGAGAGGGGCTGGCCGAGGCGTCGTCCCAATTCCATTTCTGTGTGACAAGAAGCGGTTTGTTCCCAACGGGTGCAACAATCCCCAGCTCGCTTCCATGGTGAGTACCGATGGCACACAAATGGCAGCCTGAGGAAATCGTATTCTGGGCTCTAAGTGCTTGGGATGGGGTCTGATTTTTTGTTTTGCATCTGGATGATGATTAGTACGACAGGGCCCTGATTGATGACATGGCAGCACAGAATTAAAAACTCCTCGACAGGATTACATCGACTTCTAGGAAAAGACAAAAGCCTAGGACCCTTCTGAAATCTATTTTTAATGCGAAGCACACGGATTGTCACTATGCTGCGCCTTCCAGCTTTTCAAAGCAGCTTACTTCTGAAGACCAGAAAACATTTATTTCTACAGAAACAATGGGCAACCCCCAGGCTAATCTCAGCACTACTGTTTAATAGGGGATCTGCCAGCATGCCAGTCCAGCTTCAAGTGTGCTTTATTTCAGTCTAACATCCCCTCAAAATTCTTCTCACATCTCCCAACACTGACATCTTATTTTCCCCTAAAGCTTCTCATCATTAGCAATTTCCAAGTAACATGGTATTTTTACAACATTCAAAAATGTCATGCTGGACTGTGCTAGAGAGTAATTTGCATATATAAGCTTAGCAAAGTTTGAATTGACTTGTCCAGAGAAAAAAACTACAAGTGAACACCTACACCTGCCTACAAAGAGCTAACAAGCCCCTGGCAGCTGCCAGCATCAAAGCACAGCGGATGTTTCTAATACAGGGTAAGGATAACAATATCACCTTCTGTTCTCTCCAGCTTCTTTTCCCTGCAGTCATATTTTGCTGCTTATGATTTTTTTAGTCTCTGTATCTTCTTGGACAGCACCGAGCCCGACGACGAGGATATGAGAGTCTTTCCCTGTCGGACGGAGAGAACCAGGAAAACAGTTAAAATAAGAACAGGGCAGTTTGAAATTCATACTTGCAACGAGAAGCAGCGCCTAACAAACAGAACAAAAGTAAACAAAGCATGGTACCTCCCTGGGGACAGAAGACTTATAAACTCTCCAGAATTTACAATTCTAGCGACCATCCCCTTCAGGACAGCAGCCAAGTGTCCCATGGGGTGGTGCTGCACCAAAGAACCATCTGAGAGGTTCCAAAGAGTGAAATGCACAATATTTTGCAAAGACAAAAAATCTTGCAAAATAACAAAAATACAATAGATGTAAACTACAGGGTAAGAGTACAAGTGTTCACTTTAAGAGCTGGAACCATCCAGGTGAGCACCTGATAAATGGATCCTCACAGGAGTTTGAACCCTTCAGGACACAGAAGGGTTTTCCCCAGAAACTTCACAGACTGAGTTTTGATAGAAGTACACTTGCCAGACCCTCAGAAACGTCACCCATTCTCCAGGTGTCTGGAGAGAACTGCAAATGGCTCTCACGTAGTTTGAGCTAGTTGTGTAAGGTCTCAGGGTGAATTTCACCAGATGCAACCAAACTGGGCAACTCCCAGTGGGACAGAAGGAACACAAAGCTTGGGTAAGCAGAGCTGCAGCAAATACTGAGGAAACAAACATAACAGCGTAAAAAATAATAAACTATCCTTTTTTTTCCCTCTTGCTTTTGTTTTTTTCTTATTCAGATCAGCACAGCAATTAAAGAGAACGTGAAAAACTCACCATTACTGAACATTTCATCATCTGTAAGCTGAGCATCCTTAGCATAGAGGACTCCAAAGTTAAAATTCACCGATCCCTGGGAAATAAAACCAAATATCGTATGGTAAACAATCAAACAGCAGTCAAAAAAATTTGTTTCCTCTAAGGACTATCTGGTATGTATGTATCTTTGCATTACACATTAGAACATACACTTTATACCATCTCCTAATAGGTAATAATTTACCTTTGAACTTTGTTAGTATAGCATGAATTTTTAACTTAAACTGGTGATCTATTATTATTAAGTTGGTGCTTAAAGTTATTTCTGCTGTCACGTTCAAAAAAACATGAATTTTTTTTACTGGAATGAGCAATTGATTTCAAAGTCATCAAAAGCCCACCAAAACACAAAGCTGGGTTCACTGGACGGGTCTGTGAGCTAGAAGTAGTTAGGCTTGTACTTCCCTCTTGCTCTTCTAGAACCAATAAATCCTGTCAACAAAACCAGGATCTTTAGCCCGCTGCTGTGAAAGATTCTACAAGGATGATGGTTTGATTTGTGTTTAGAAGTTTTGATTTGAAATGGCCAGTCCAATGGATAAAGACAGTTTAGGTAGTATTACATTGCTATTATTATTTTTACTATTACTACTGCTATTGTTATCATCTGCTACTGGAAGAAACAAACCAGTAGTACCTATACTTAATTACTTTTATTTCCAGGAAATAATAAAGAAAAAGAACCAAACCAAAAAAAGTCACTTCCTACCTTTTATATCAAGGGATGAAAAATTTCTCTTGGGCTCTTCTCCAATTTATCAAGACTCATAGCAATGAAAGGCAAACAAAACAGCGCTTTATAGAAGGCCAAGTGCACGTTTCAAGGCTGAACCACCAACTGATTGCAGTGACAGCAGTTACAACATGAATCCTTCCTAGAGCCTCTGTGAAATGGAATGTTCTGTGGAACTGCCGTTTCTTTCCCAAAATACTAACTTCCAACACTTCCTAAACGTATTTTGTATTTTAAAACCACAGAAGTTAGTGAGACTCTGTGCGGAGATCAGGTTTAAATTTATTTCCTTCCAAAGCACAGAGCTCTGTTCCATCACCCTTCCCTTTGGCTCTACACTGAATTATGGTGAGCATTTGAGGACTGCTCAATAATCGATTCTATTTCTCTCTTTTTCTAGTTCTCTCTATTCCTAAATCATTCAAGACAAGTCAAATGAAAAATGACAAGTTCAGCATCAGAGTCACACTTTTTCCCTTTGTCTGCTCAAGAACAGGCTCTAAATCCACTTATTGCTGCCTTCAACGATTCAGACTTGCAAAACCATTCTTACATGTTTTACAGCTTTATCATACAACCCACAGAACGCAAGCTCTGAATTACAGGAAAAGGTACACAGGCAAATATCTAAAGGGATCACTTATTTGTAAATACATACCTTGATAGAGAGCCCACTGAGAACCTTTCTGTGGGACTCTAAGGGACGCATGCTTTCTGAGCACCCTGTAAACAAGAAAAGCTACGATATATTACAGGACATCCCCACTTTTTCTACATATTCAAATAGAATTTTTAATAAAAACAGTTCAGTTACAAAAGAAGGAAGAAAACCAAGCTAATTTTACTCAGCTGTATTTACTGCCGATTTAGAGAAAAATGCCGGGCCGCGTCGGCCGTTGCGTCACACGCCGCGCCGGCAGCAGGGCCTGCCGGGAGTTGGAGTCTCGGGCTGACAGCCACTCACGTGCCGCGTCAGCCGCTGCGTCACACGCCGCGCCGGCAACAGGGCCTGCCGGGAGTTGTAGTCTCGGGCTGACAGCCACGGCTCCGTCCCCCGCCACCGGGAGCTGCAGTCCCTCCTGGGCATCAAACGGGTCCTTCGCCCCAGGGCGGGGAAGGACCTGAGGCAGCACCGCTCCTCCCGGATGCCCTCTCTTTTTTCCTCCAACTCTTTTTACTTTTTTCACTCTGTTTTTTTTTTCACCACTTCCCTTCCCCCTTGCTCTCCTGCTTCCTTTCATTTCCTTTCCTTTCCTTCCCTTCCCTTTGCCTTTCTTCTATTTCTGATCTTGGTTTACTTTTCCACCTTCAGAATAAAAAAGCAGCAGTAGAAACTTTCAGGCTACCCGGGAGTAAAAATAAAACTCCAAAACGAAAATGCTTTAAAGAAAACGATTTATTCCCTGGGAGCCTGAAATTTTCTACTGCTGCATGTGACACAGAGCTTTTATTCCTTCTTATAGATAGTTGATATTTTATATATATTTATAGTTTATGTTGATGCATTATATTAATAACTACATATAATATGCACCTTATTCAAAAAATATACGGGAATTATTTTTTAAATTATTTACCATATCTACTGCTACAACTTATTTTTCCTTATATTTCTAATTTTTATATAAATCTTTAATGTGTTTATGATATATTTCTATACTTATATTTCTACCTTTATATTATTTGTATTTGTAATTTTTACACTAAAACCCCTGCTTTGGCAAAGAAAAAACAAAACCATCCATTATTTTAAACTACCTAAATTTTTTTTATATTTATATTTATCATAATATACAACAAATGATAGATATAAGTAGATAGATATATCACACCCGCATTTATATCTATTTTATATCCATTTCCTATAATATTTTTCATAAAATATATGCAGTATTACGTGTATTATATATTGTATCAATTTATGTTATTTTACATTTACAATTTATTATTAATTTTTTATAGATCTGCATATAGTTGCAATACACTTATATATTTGTATTTTTGCTTGGCTTGTATTTACATTTATATTCTCTATTCATATATCTATAAACATACACAATACTCTATTAAAATTAGAGTAACTTATTGTAACATATAATGACTTATGTTACATGTTAAATTTTAAAAATTGACCGAATATATAAAAATAAAATTGGCTCATTCCCATTGCTACACATCTATTTCTTTTGTTTCAATATAGTTAGAGTCATAATTGCATATTTAAAATCCAATTCCTAAATGAAATGACAAAACAAACAGCATCAAATTCTCACCAATATCTTCCAAAAACATCAAGATACCTCCAACAGCCAAACAAGTGTCAGCGAAAAAACCAAGAACACTCTTTTCAATAACAATTCTCATCACGACAGAAAAATGGAACCAAAATAAAAGAAAATCCTATAGAAACACACACAGCAAATTACAAAAAGTACTAAAAAAAAGTCAAACCAATCTACTCAACTCAAGCCAGTGCCGCTCACCCTGAACGACATTACTAAAAAAGAAAAAACCAACAAAATTCTACCTCTACACTAACTCAAGGAATAAACAATCCTCTGTAAAAATAACTTTAAAACCTGAACTAATTAACAAAATGGAAAAACATCTCAACCACTAAAAACTAAGAAATTAACTACCCAAATAAATAAATAGTTTTAAAAACCACCATATAAATACCCATGTTCCCAAAATAAACCCTGATAAACAATACTCAAAAAAATTAAAAGACAACAACAACAACAACAAAAAAAAAGAAAATAAAGAAACCAACAAGAATAATACCAAAAACCAGATAAACTTAAAACTGCAACAAAAAAATTATTCCCAACTGAATAAACCCATAGTGCCTCAAGCTATCAAAATAAAAATACCACCTAGAAACAAACACAAAGACTAAAGACAAACGTAACCATAAACAATGTCCCCCAAATTACCCGTAACCATAAAACATACACTACAATCAAATAAACCAACCAAATAAAAGCCCTGGAAGACGATAAACACACATGCAATTATAAAGATTAAAAACCCGCTGCTATGAACGACACGACGCTACCTCAAGCCCTCCAAAACAAACACTACAGACTCACGCTAATAAAAGCCACCGCAACAGAATTAAAATCCGAACCGCTGCTTCACGCTATGACCCGTAAAAATCATTGCACGCCCTTCTAAACATAATACCCCGGGAAAAAAAAAAAAACTCCGACTACAAAACTCAATCCAAAACAAACCTTTATCATCCCTACCGGCACCGAGAACCGTACCACTCAGGAAGAACACCGTATCCCTTAGCGTACACCCGCTGCAAACCGAACACAGCGATGCAATCAACGCCTCCAAAGCGCCTCCGAGCCACGGCACCGCCGAACTATGAGCGGCCAAACCCCGCGCTCGCTGCCAGCCCCGGACGGAGCGCGGCTCCCGGCAGGAAAGCGGCTCCTGCGGCGGCCGCTCCGGCACGCGGGGCCGGCGCCGTCCCGGGGAGCCCCGCCCGCTGCCCCTGCCCGGCGGGGCCGGCACCGGGCCCGGGGCTACCGGCGGCGCCCGAGCCCCGCGCCTGGAGCGGACGGAGCGGCCAGCACCGCCCGGGCCGGTGCAGCAGCGCCCGCGCCGCCTCTGCCGCCCTTGGCCGGCCCGGCCTGGCTCCGCTCGGCTCCGCATGGCTCGCACCGGCGCAGCTCCGCCACTGCCGCCCTGGCCGCGCCAAAACCCCGTGCGCCCCGGCAGCTGCTCGGGCCGTGCCAGCAGCACTCCCGAGCGGGAACGTTCCGGGCCGGGAACGTTCCGGGCCGGGCCGCGGGCACGAGGAGCGCCCTCCAATGCAGCGGCACAGCCCCATTGCAGCCCTGCAAACGCTGCCGGAGCTGCGGCTTCCCGCAAGCCAACCCCGAAACCTACGCCGCAGGCGGGGCTCACCTCACTTCAACAAGGGCAAAGAAATGTGTTCTCCCCTCCAATTTCACCCCCTAGGAGAGCAGAAAAGAAGGGGTGCTCCTCAAATGAAAGCCTTCGTCTGATGGGAAAGGGCGATTTCAAACCCTTGAAAAGGAAGGACACCAGGGCTGCCCCCTCCATTTAAACCCTAGGGTGATGAAAATGGGGTGGGCTGCCTTCAAATCAAACCCATAATACCACAAGAATACTTTTCCCATTCCCCTTAAAATAGAACGCAGGGATTCCCTGTCACCCCCGGGATACCCCTAACAGCCTGGAAAAGGCAGCTTTTCCTGCAATCAACACCCTTAAAACCACAAGTGAAGAGGGATCCCCTCAGTTCAAACACAGACAATAAGAGAAGAGGAGCTGCTTCCTTCTCCGTAATTCATTTTGTCCTCATAAGCTCCACTTTTGTTCCTGGGGAACCGGGGAGGGACTGGCAAGATGAAATTGCAAAGGGGAAGGAGAAAAGTCCCCGCTCCAAACCCACACGGGCTCACCTGTTCGGCTGCTGCTCCCCGGCACAAAGATTCATCCCTCGGCACCTCCTTTAAGCGATGCTCCACGTACCCAAGCGCGGATCCAGGCGTTTCCCCGACCCTGTGGGAAGCTCCCGCAGTCCTTCCATGAGACAGCGCCGGGAGCGCCCCATAAACCCCTTCACTCAGCAGCTCCATGCAAAAGGGAGCTGAGGCAAAGCCTCGCCCCGGCAGGAGCCGGCCCCTCATCATCCTCACACTCACACCTGGGCTGCTCTGAGCCCCCATCATCCTCACACTCACACCTGGGCTGCTCCGAGCCCCAATCATATATTTTTCATATTTATATTCGCATGTATATTTAGAATTTATATTACTGTATAATAAAAATTATATTATATATTGCATCTCTTTATGTTACTTACATAGATTTCTATTTCTATTTCTATTCATAGTTTGGTATTATATCTTTATATCTCTATATATTTATTATATATTTCTGTATGTCGATTTACATTTCTATAGTACTTACATTATTTAAAATAAAACCTCTGCCTCTAATGAAATAAAAAGCAAAGACACCCCTTTCTTTAAAACACATTTAAAATTTTAAAAATAATTTTGTTTGTCATAATTCTATTCACATCTATATTTGTAATTTCCATTTGTTATATTTATAGATATTATATATATTGGAGAGAATACCTTTTTATATAATAATAGATATATTCTTTTGACACAATATATTTCTTTTACTTATATCTATATATATTAAATATTTATTGATATTGACATATATATGATATATTTGGATTTCTAGTTTTATATTTTTTATGAAATCTCCAGCCTATCCCCCTATAAAAGCCAAACAATCCCCAATTTATTTAAACTATATTTAAACATAAATCCTGTCACAGCTGCATTGCACAGCAGTGCCCCAAGCTAATCTGACACTTGTTCATCTCCTGGACCTGAATCTGAACCCGCTCACCTTGATCGCACCTGGCAGAACCATTTTCGTACCTTTTTCTGGCATATCTTGTTTTTGGTTTTTTTTGTCTTGAGTTTTTGTGGCCTTTATTGCCACTCTTTCTTGCCTTGTTTCTTGGGGCTTTTACTCCCTTTTTCCTTGATTTTTTTCTGGCATTTCTTGGAGTTTTTTCTTTGTTTCTTCTTGCCCATTTTGGTGTTTTTTCTGGCTTTTCCTTGCCCCTTGGGATTTTTTTTTCTGTTTATTTTTTTTTCTGGGTTTTTATTTGCCATTTTGTTTTTTTTTTTTTTTTTTTCCTGGATTTTTCTTCCCCATCTTAGTATTTTGTTCTGATTTTATTTCTTGCCCATCTTGGGGTTTTTCCCTGGTCAGTTTCAGGGGATTTTTCTTGCCCATCTTGGGTTCTTTTCTGGTTTTTTTTTTCTGGGTTTTTCTTAGGGTTTTTGTCCGTATTTTTTTTTTTCTGGGATTTTTCTCGCCCATCTCGGGGTTCTATTGTGGGCTTTTTCTTGCCCATCTTGGGGTTTTCTTCTGCGTTGTTTTCTTACCCCATTTTGTTGTTGTTGTTGTTTGGGATTTTTGTTTGTTTGGTTTTGGGGTTTTTTTTCCTGTTTTTTTTTTTTTTTCCTGAGGTATTTCTGGGATTTTTCTTACCCATCTTGGGGTTTTTTTCGGGGGGGGGGCGGTTTTCTCGCCCATCTCGAGGTTTTTTCTGTGGGTTTGTTTTTTGTTGCATTTTCTTTCTTTTATTTTTCTTTTTTTACCCCCTAGGTTACTCCGTGCCCTCCTGGTTTTTTCTTTACGGCCGTATTTACGACAGTCGTGCTTTACGGCCGTATTTACGACAGTCGCGCTTTACGGCACCTTTTACGACAGTCGCGCTTTACGGCCGTATTTACGACAGTCGCGCTTTACGGCCGTATTTACGACAGTCGCGCTTTACGGCCGCATTTACGACAGTCGCGCTTTACGGCCGTATTTACGACAGTCGCGCTTTACGGCCGTATTTACGACAGTCGCGCTTTACGGCCGCATTTACGACAGTCGCGCTTTACGGCACCTTTTACGACAGTCGCGCTTTACGGCCGTATTTACGACAGTCGCACTTTACGGCACCTTTTACGACAGTCGCGCTTTACGGCACCTTTTACGACAGTCGCGCTTTACGGCCGTATTTACGACAGTCGCGCTTTACGGCACCTTTTACGACAGTCGCGCTTTACGGCCGTATTTACGACAGTCGCGCTTTACGGCCGTATTTACGGCAGTCGCGCTTTACGGCCGTATTTACGGCAGTCGCGCTTTACGGCCGTATTTACGACAGTCGCGCTTTACGGCCGGATTTACGGCAGTCGCGCTTTACGGCCGTATTTACGGCAGTCGCGCTTTACGGCCGTATTTACGGCAGTCGCGCTTTAAGGCACCTTTTACGACAGTCGCGATTTACGGCCGTATTTACGACAGTCGCGCTTTACGGCCGTATTTACGACAGTCGCGCTTTACGGCCGTATTTACGACAGTCGCGCTTTACGGCCGTATTTACGACAGTCGCGCTTTACGGCCGTATTTACGGCAGTCGCGCTTTACGGCCGTATTTACGGCAGTCGCGCTTTACGGCCGTATTTACGACAGTCGCGCTTTACGGCCGTATTTACGGCAGTCGCGCTTTACGGCCGTATTTACGGCAGTCGCGCTTTACGGCCGTATTTACGACAGTCGCGCTTTACGGCCGTATTTACGGCAGTCGCGCTTTACGGCCGTATTTACGGCAGTCGCGCTTTACGGCCGTATTTACGGCAGTGGCGCTTTACGGCCGTATTTACGGCAGTCGCGCTTTACGGCCGTATTTACGGCAGTCGCGCTTTAAGGCACCTTTTACGACAGTCGCGCTTTACGGCCGTATTTACGACAGTCGCGCTTTACGGCCGTATTTACGGCAGTCGCGCTTTACGGCCGTATTTACGACAGTCGCGCTTTACAGCCGTATTTACGACAGTCGCGCTTTACGGCCGTATTTACGGCAGTCGCGCTTTACGGCCGTATTTACGGCAGTCGCGCTTTAAGGCACCTTTTACGACAGTCGCGCTTTACGGCCGTATTTACGACAGTCGAGCTTTACGGCCGTATTTACGGCAGTCGCGCTTTACGGCCGTATTTACGACAGTCGCGCTTTACGGCCGTATTTACGGCAGTCGCGCTTTACGGCCGTATTTACGGCAGTCGCGCTTTACGGCCGTATTTACGGCAGTCGCGCTTTACGGCCGTATTTACGACAGTCGCGCTTTACGGCCCTATTTACGACAGTCGCGCTTTACGGCACCTTTTACGACAGTCGCGCTTTACGGCCGTATTTACGACAGTCGCGCTTTACGGCCGTATTTACGGCAGTCGCGCTTTACGGCCGTATTTACGGCAGTCGCGCTTTACGGCCGTATTTACGGCAGTCGCGCTTTACGGCCGTATTTACGACAGTCGCACTTTACGGCCGTATTTACGGCAGTCGCGCTTTACGGCCGTATTTACGACAGTCGCGCTTTACGGCCGTATTTACGGCAGTCGCGCTTTACGGCACCTTTTAGGACAGTCGCGATTTACGGCCGTATTTACGACAGTCGCGCTTTACGGCCGTATTTACGGCAGTCGCGCTTTACGGCCGTATTTACGGCAGTCGCGCTTTACGGCCGTATTTACGACAGTCGCGCTTTACGGCCGTATTTACGGCAGTCGCGCTTTACGGCCGTATTTACGGCAGTCGCGCTTTAAGGCACCTTTTACGACAGTCGCGCTTTACGGCCGTATTTACGACAGTCGCGCTTTACGGCCGTATTTATGGCAGTCGCGCTTTACGGCCGTATTTACGACAGTCGCGCTTTACGGCCGTATTTACGGCAGTCGCGCTTTACAGCCGTATTTACGACAGTCGCGCTTTACGGCCGTATTTACGGCAGTCGCGCTTTACGGCCGTATTTACGGCAGTCGCGCTTTAAGGCACCTTTTACGACAGTCGCGCTTTACGGCCGTATTTACGACAGTCGAGCTTTACGGCCGTATTTACGGCAGTCGCGCTTTACGGCCGTATTTACGACAGTCGCGCTTTACGGCCGTATTTACGGCAGTCGCGCTTTACGGCCGTATTTACGGCAGTCGCGCTTTACGGCCGTATTTACGGCAGTCGCGCTTTACGGCCGTATTTACGACAGTCGCGCTTTACGGCCCTATTTACGACAGTCGCGCTTTACGGCACCTTTTACGACAGTCGCGCTTTACGGCCGTATTTACGACAGTCGCGCTTTACGGCCGTATTTACGGCAGTCGCGCTTTACGGCCGTATTTACGGCAGTCGCGCTTTACGGCCGTATTTACGGCAGTCGCGCTTTACGGCCGTATTTACGACAGTCGCACTTTACGGCCGTATTTACGGCAGTCGCGCTTTACGGCCGTATTTACGACAGTCGCGCTTTACGGCCGTATTTACGGCAGTCGCGCTTTACGGCACCTTTTAGGACAGTCGCGATTTACGGCCGTATTTACGACAGTCGCGCTTTACGGCCGTATTTACGGCAGTCGCGCTTTACGGCCGTATTTACGGCAGTCGCGCTTTACGGCCGTATTTACGACAGTCGCGCTTTACGGCACCTTTTACGACAGTCGCGCTTTACGGCACCTTTTACGACAGTCGCGATTTACGGCCGTATTTACGGCAGTCGCGCTTTACGGCCGTATTTACGGCAGTCGCGCTTTACGGCCGTATTTACGGCAGTCGCGCTTTACGGCCGTATTTACGGCAGTCGCGCTTTACGGCCGTATTTACGACAGTCGCGCTTTACGGCCGTATTTACGACAGTCGCGCTTTACGGCCGTACTTACGGCAGTCGCGCTTTACGGCCGTATTTACGGCAGTCGCGCTTTACGGCCGTATTTACGGCAGTCGCGCTTTACGGCCGTATTTACGACAGTCGCGCTTTACGGCCGTATTTACGGCAGTCGCGCTTTACGGCCGTATTTACGGCAGTCGCGCTTTACGGCCGTATTTACGACAGTCGCGCTTTACGGCCGTATTTACGGCAGTCGCGCTTTACGGCCGTATTTACGACAGTCGCGCTTTACGGCCGTATTTACGACAGTCGCGATTTACGGCCGTATTTACGGCAGTCGCGCTTTACGGCCGTATTTACGGCAGTCGCGCTTTACGGCCGTATTTACGGCAGTCGCGCTTTACGGCCGTATTTACGACAGTCGCGCTTTACGGCCGTATTTACGACAGTCGCGCTTTACGGCCGTATTTACGACAGTCGCGCTTTACGGCCGTATTTACGGCAGTCGCGCTTTACGGCCGTATTTACGGCAGTCGCGCTTTACGGCCGTATTTACGACAGTCGCGCTTTACGGCCGTATTTACGGCAGTCGCGCTTTACGGCCGTATTTACGACAGTCGCGCTTTACGGCCGTATTTACGGCAGTCGCGCTTTACGGCCGTATTTACGGCAGTCGCGCTTTACGGCCGTATTTACGGCAGTCGCGCTTTACGGCCGTATTTACGACAGTCGCGCTTTACGGCCGTATTTACGGCAGTCGCGCTTTACGGCCGTATTTACGACAGTCGCGCTTTACGGCCGTATTTACGACAGTCGCGCTTTACGGCCGTATTTACGGCAGTCGCGCTTTACGGCCGTATTTACGACAGTCGCGCTTTACGGCCGTATTTACGGCAGTCGCGCTTTTCGGCCGTATTTACGACAGTCGCGCTTTACGGCCGTATTTACGACAGTCGCGCTTTTCGGCCGTATTTACGGCAGTCGCGCTTTTCGGCCGTATTTACGACAGTCGCGCTTTACGGCCGTATTTACGGCAGTCGCGCTTTTCGGCCGTATTTACGACAGTCGCGCTTTACGGCCGTATTTACGGCAGTCGCGCTTTACGGCCGTATTTACGGCAGTCGCGCTTTACGGCCGTATTTACGACAGTCGCGCTTTACGGCCGTATTTACGACAGTCGCGCTTTACGGCCGTATTTACGGCAGTCGCGCTTTACGGCCGTATTTACGACAGTCGCGCTTTACGGCCGTATTTACGGCAGTCGCGCTTTACGGCCGTATTTACGACAGTCGCTATTTACGGCCGTATTTACGACAGTCGCGCTTTACGGCCGTATTTACGACAGTCGCTATTTACGGCCGTATTTACGACAGTCGCGCTTTACGGCCGTATTTACGGCAGTCGCGCTTTACGGCCGTATTTACGGCAGTCGCGCTTTACGGCCGTATTTACGGCAGTCGCGCTTTACGGCCGTATTTACGGCAGTCGCGCTTTACGGCCGTATTTACGGCAGTCGCGCTTTACGGCCGTATTTACGACAGTCGCGCTTTACGGCCGTATTTACGACAGTCGCGCTTTACGGCCGTATTTACGACAGTCGCGCTTTACGGCCGTATTTACGACAGTCGGGATTTACGGCCGTATTTACGACAGTCGCGCTTTACGGCCGTATTTACGGCAGTCGCGCTTTACGGCCGTATTTACGGCAGTCGCGCTTTACGGCCGTATTTACGGCAGTCGCGCTTTACGGCCGTATTTACGACAGTCGCGCTTTACGGCCGTATTTACGACAGTCGCGAT
This sequence comes from Melospiza melodia melodia, assembly GCF_035770615.1. Classification (NCBI taxonomy): domain Eukaryota; kingdom Metazoa; phylum Chordata; class Aves; order Passeriformes; family Passerellidae; genus Melospiza; species Melospiza melodia. The sequence goes on from NW_026948532.1 coordinate 147,846, forward strand.
TTACGGCCGTATTTACGACAGTCGCGATTTACGGCCGTATTTACGACAGTCGCGCTTTACGGCCGTATTTACGGCAGTCGCGCTTTACGGCCGTATTTACGACAGTCGCGCTTTACGGCCGTATTTACGGCAGTCGCGCTTTACGGCCGTATTTACGGCAGTCGCGCTTTACGGCCGTATTTACGGCAGTCGCGCTTTACGGCCGTATTTACGGCAGTCGCGCTTTACGGCCGTATTTACGACAGTCGCGATTTACGGCCGTATTTACGACAGTCGCGCTTTACGGCCGTATTTACGACAGTCGCGCTTTACGGCCGTATTTACGGCAGTCGCGCTTTACGGCCGTATTTACGACAGTCGCGCTTTACGGCCGTATTTACGGCAGTCGCGCTTTACGGCCGTATTTACGACAGTCGCGCTTTACGGCCGTATTTACGACAGTCGCGATTTACGGCCGTATTTACGGCAGTCGCGCTTTACGGCCGTATTTACGGCAGTCGCGCTTTACGGCCGTATTTACGGCAGTCGCGCTTTACGGCCGTATTTACGGCAGTCGCGCTTTACGGCCGTATTTACGACAGTCGCGCTTTACGGCCGTATTTACGACAGTCGCGCTTTACGGCCGTATTTACGGCAGTCGCGCTTTACGGCCGTATTTACGACAGTCGCGCTTTACGGCCGTATTTACGACAGTCGCGCTTTACGGCCGTATTTACGACAGTCGCGATTTACGGCCGTATTTACGACAGTCGCGCTTTACGGCCGTATTTACGACAGTCGTGCTTTACGGTTGTATTTACGGCAGTCGCGCTTTACGGCCGTATTTACGGCAGTCGCGCTTTACGGCCGTATTTACGGCAGTCGCGCTTTACGGCCGTATTTACGACAGTCGCGCTTTACGGCCGTATTTACGGCAGTCGCGCTTTACGGCCGTATTTACGGCAGTCGCGCTTTACGGCCGTATTTACGACAGACGCGCTTTACGGCGTATTTACGGCAGTCGGGATTTACGGCCGTATTTACGGCAGTCGCGCTTTACGGCCGTATTTACGGCAGTCGCGCTTTACGGCCGTATTTACGACAGTCGCGCTTTACGGCCGTATTTACGGCAGTCGCGCTTTTCGGCCGTATTTACGGCAGTCGCGCTTTACGGCCGTATTTACGACAGTCGCGCTTTACGGCCGTATTTACGGCAGTCGCGATTTACGGCCGTATTTACGGCAGTCGCGCTTTACGGCCGTATTTACGGCAGTCGCGCTTTACGGCCGTATTTACGACAGTCGCGCTTTACGGCCGTATTTACGGCAGTCGCGCTTTACGGCCGTATTTACGGCAGTCGCGCTTTACGGCCGTATTTACGACAGTCGCGATTTACGGCCGTATTTACGACAGTCGCGCTTTACGGCCGTATTTACGACAGTCGCGCTTTACGGCCGTATTTACGGCAGTCGCGCTTTACGGCCGTATTTACGACAGTCGCGCTTTTCGGCCGTATTTACGACAGTCGCGCTTTACGGCCGTATTTACGGCAGTCGCGCTTTACGGCCGTATTTACGGCAGTCGCGCTTTACGGCCGTATTTACGACAGTCGCGATTTACGGCCGTATTTACGACAGTCGCGCTTTACGGCCGTATTTACGACAGTCGCGCTTTACGGCCGTATTTACGGCAGTCGCGCTTTACGGCCGTATTTACGACAGTCGCGCTTTTCGGCCGTATTTACGACAGTCGCGCTTTACGGCCGTATTTACGGCAGTCGCGCTTTACGGCCGTATTTACGGCAGTCGCGCTTTATGGCCGTATTTACGGCAGTCGCGCTTTTCGGCCGTATTTACGACAGTCGCGCTTTACGGCCGTATTTACGACAGTCGCGCTTTTCGGCCGTATTTACGACAGTCGCGATTTACGGCCGTATTTACGACAGTCGCGCTTTACGGCCGTATTTACGGCAGTCGCGCTTTACGGCCGTATTTACGACAGTCGCGCTTTACGGCCGTATTTACGGCAGTCGCGCTTTACGGCCGTATTTACGGCTGTCGCGCTTTACGGCCGTATTTACGACAGTCGCTATTTACGGCCGTATTTACGACAGTCGCGCTTTACGGCCGTATTTACGACAGTCGCGCTTTACGGCCGTATTTACGGCAGTCGCGCTTTACGGCCGTATTTACGGCAGTCGCGCTTTACGGCCGTATTTACGGCAGTCGCGCTTTACGGCCGTATTTACGACAGTCGCGCTTTACGGCCGTATTTACGACAGTCGCGATTTACGGCCGTATTTACGGCAGTCGCGCTTTACGGCCGTATTTACGGCAGTCGCGCTTTACGGCCGTATTTACGACAGTCGCTATTTACGGCCGTATTTACGACAGTCGCGCTTTACGGCCGTATTTACGACAGTCGCGCTTTACGGCCGTATTTACGGCAGTCGCGCTTTACGGCCGTATTTACGGCAGTCGCGCTTTACGGCCGTATTTACGACAGTCGCGCTTTACGGCCGTATTTACGGCAGTCGCGCTTTACGGCCGTATTTACGGCAGTCGCGCTTTACGGCCGTATTTACGGCAGTCGCGCTTTACGGCCGTATTTACGGCAGTCGCGCTTTACGGCCGTATTTACGGCAGTCGCGCTTTACGGCCGTATTTACGGCAGTCGCGCTTTACGGCCGTATTTACGACAGTCGCGCTTTACGGCCGTATTTACGGCAGTCGCGCTTTACGGCCGTATTTACGGCAGTCGCGCTTTACGGCCGTATTTACGACAGTCGCTATTTACGGCCGTATTTACGACAGTCGCGCTTTACGGCCGTATTTACGACAGTCGCGCTTTACGGCCGTATTTACGGCAGTCGCGCTTTACGGCCGTATTTACGGCAGTCGCGCTTTACGGCCGTATTTACGGCAGTCGCGCTTTACGGCCGTATTTACGGCAGTCGCGCTTTACGGCCGTATTTACGGCAGTCGCGCTTTACGGCCGTATTTACGGCAGTCGCGCTTTACGGCCGTATTTACGACAGTCGCGCTTTTCGGCCGTATTTACGACAGTCGCGATTTACGGCCGTATTTACGACAGTCGCGCTTTACGGCCGTATTTACGGCAGTCGCGCTTTACGGCCGTATTTACGGCAGTCGCGCTTTACGGCCGTATTTACGGCAGTCGCGCTTTACGGCCGTATTTACGACAGTCGCGCTTTACGGCCGTAGTTACGACAGTCGCGCTTTACGGCCGTATTTACGACAGTCGGGATTTACGGCCGTATTTACGGCAGTCGCGCTTTACGGCCGTATTTACGGCAGTCGCGCTTTACGGCCGTATTTACGGCAGTCGCGCTTTACGGCCGTATTTACGACAGTCGCGCTTTACGGCCGTATTTACGGCAGTCGCGATTTACGGCCGTATTTACGGCAGTCGCGCTTTACGGCCGTATTTACGGCAGTCGCGCTTTACGGCCGTATTTACGGCAGTCGCTATTTACGGCCGTATTTACGACAGTCGCGCTTTACGGCCGTATTTACGACAGTCGCGATTTACGGCCGTATTTACGACAGTCGCGCTTTACGGCCGTATTTACGGCAGTCGCGCTTTACGGCCGTATTTACGGCAGTCGCGCTTTACGGCCGTATTTACGACAGTCGCGCTTTACGGCCGTATTTACGGCAGTCGCGCTTTACGGCCGTATTTACGGCAGTCGCGCTTTACGGCCGTATTTACGACAGTCGCGCTTTACGGCCGTATTTACGGCAGTCGCGCTTTACGGCCGTATTTACGGCAGTCGCGCTTTACGGCCGTATTTACGACAGTCGCGCTTTACGGCCGTATTTACGGCAGTCGCGCTTTACGGCCGTATTTACGGCAGTCGCGCTTTACGGCCGTATTTACGGCAGTCGCGATTTACGGCCGTATTTACGGCAGTCGCGCTTTACGGCCGTATTTACGGCAGTCGCGCTTTACGGCCGTATTTACGGCAGTCGCTATTTACGGCCGTATTTACGACAGTCGCGCTTTACGGCCGTATTTACGGCAGTCGCGCTTTACGGCCGTATTTACGGCAGTCGCGCTTTACGGCCGTATTTACGGCAGTCGCGCTTTACGGCCGTATTTACGACAGTCGCGCTTTACGGCCGTATTTACGACAGTCGCGATTTACGGCCGTATTTACGGCAGTCGCGCTTTACGGCCGTATTTACGGCAGTCGCGCTTTACGGCCGTATTTACGACAGTCGCGATTTACGGCCGTATTTACGGCAGTCGCGCTTTACGGCCGTATTTACGGCAGTCGCGCTTTACGGCCGTATTTACGACAGTCGCGATTTACGGCCGTATTTACGACAGTCGCGCTTTACGGCCGTATTTACGACAGTCGCGCTTTACGGCCGTATTTACGGCAGTCGCGCTTTACGGCCGTATTTACGGCAGTCGCGCTTTACGGCCGTATTTACGACAGTCGCGCTTTACGGCCGTATTTACGGCAGTCGCGCTTTACGGCCGTATTTACGGCAGTCGCGATTTACGGCCGTATTTACGGCAGTCGCGCTTTACGGCCGTATTTACGACAGTCGCGCTTTACGGCCGTATTTACGACAGTCGCGCTTTACGGCCGTATTTACGGCAGTCGCGCTTTACGGCCGTATTTACGGCAGTCGCGCTTTACGGCCGTATTTACGGCAGTCGCGCTTTACGGCCGTATTTACGGCAGTCGCGCTTTACGGCCGTATTTACGGCAGTCGCGCTTTACGGCCGTATTTACGGCAGTCGCGCTTTACGGCCGTATTTACGACAGTCGCGATTTACGGCCGTATTTACGACAGTCGCGCTTTACGGCCGTATTTACGGCAGTCGCGCTTTACGGCCGTATTTACGACAGTCGCGCTTTACGGCCGTATTTACGGCAGTCGCTATTTACGGCCGTATTTACGGCAGTCGCTATTTACGGCCGTATTTACGGCAGTCGCGCTTTACGGCCGTAGTTACGACAGTCGCGCTTTACGGCCGTATTTACGACAGTCGCGCTTTACGGCCGTATTTACGGCAGTCGCGCTTTACGGCCGTAGTTACGGCAGTCGCGCTTTACGGCCGTATTTACGGCAGTCGCGCTTTACGGCCGTATTTACGACAGTCGCGCTTTTTGGCCGTATTTACGACAGTCGCGCTTTACGGCCGTATTTACGGCAGTCGCGCTTTACGGCCGTAGGTACGACAGTCGCGCTTTACGGCCGTATTTACGACAGTCGGGATTTACGGCCGTATTTACGACAGTCGCGCTTTACGGCCGTATTTACGACAGTCGCGCTTTACGGCCGTATTTACGGCAGTCGCGCTTTACGGCCGTATTTACGACAGTCGCGCTTTTCGGCCGTATTTACGACAGTCGCGCTTTACGGCCGTATTTACGGCAGTCGCGCTTTACGGCCGTAGTTACGACAGTCGCGCTTTACGGCCGTATTTACGACAGTCGCGCTTTACGGCCGTATTTACGGCAGTCGCGCTTTACGGCCGTATTAACGGCAGTCGCGCTTTACGGCCGTATTTACGACAGTCGCGCTTTACGGCCGTTTTTACGACAGTCGCGATTTACGGCCGTATTTACGGCAGTCGCGCTTTACGGCCGTATTTACGACAGTCGCGCTTTACGGCCGTATTTACGACAGTCGCGCTTTACGGCCGTATTTACGACAGTCGCGCTTTACGGCCGTATTTACGACAGTCGCGCTTTACGGCCGTATTTACGACAGTCGCGCTTTACGGCCGTATTTACGGCAGTCGCGATTTACGGCCGTATTTACGGCAGTCGCGCTTTACGGCCGTATTTACGGCAGTCGCGCTTTACGGCCGTATTTACGACAGTCGCGCTTTACGGCCGTATTTACGGCAGTCGCGCTTTACGGCCGTATTTACGGCAGTCGCGCTTTACGGCGTATTTACGGCAGTCGCGATTTACGGCCGTATTTACGGCAGTCGCGCTTTATGGCCGTATTTACGACAGTCGCGCTTTACGGCCGTATTTACGGCAGTCGCGCTTTACGACGGTATTTACGGCAGTCGTGCTTTACGGCCGTATTTACGACAGTCGCGCTTTACGGCCGTATTTACGGCAGTCGCTATTTACGGCCGTATTTACGGCAGTCGCTATTTACGGCCGTATTTACGGCAGTCGCGCTTTACGGCCGTAGTTACGACAGTCGCGCTTTACGGCCGTATTTACGGCAGTCGCGCTTTACGGCCGTATTTACGGCAGTCGCGCTTTACGGCCGTAGTTACGGCAGTCGCGCTTTACGGCCGTATTTACGGCAGTCGCGCTTTACGGCCGTATTTACGACAGTCGCGCTTTTTGGCCGTATTTACGACAGTCGCGCTTTACGGCCGTATTTACGGCAGTCGCGCTTTACGGCCGTAGGTACGACAGTCGCGCTTTACGGCCGTATTTACGACAGTCGGGATTTACGGCCGTATTTACGACAGTCGCGATTTACGGCCGTATTTACGACAGTCGCGCTTTACGGCCGTATTTACGGCAGTCGCGCTTTACGGCCGTATTTACGACAGTCGCGCTTTTCGGCCGTATTTACGACAGTCGCGCTTTACGGCCGTATTTACGGCAGTCGCGCTTTACGGCCGTAGTTACGACAGTCGCGCTTTACGGCCGTATTTACGACAGTCGCGCTTTACGGCCGTATTTACGGCAGTCGCGCTTTACGGCCGTATTTACGGCAGTCGCGCTTTACGGCCGTATTTACGACAGTCGCGCTTTACGGCCGTTTTTACGACAGTCGCGATTTACGGCCGTATTTACGGCAGTCGCGCTTTACGGCCGTATTTACGGACATTCGCAGCTTTACGGCCGTATTTACGACAGTCGCGCTTTACGGCCGTATTTACGACAGTCGCGATTTACGGCCGTATTTACGACAGTCGCGCTTTACGGCCGTATTTACGGCAGTCGCGCTTTACGGCCGTATTTACGGCAGTCGCGATTTACGGCCGTATTTACGGCAGTCGCGCTTTACGGCCGTATTTACGACAGTCGCGCTTTACGGCCGTATTTACGAGCAGTCGCGCTTTACGGCCGTATTTACGGCAGTCGCGCTTTACGGCGTATTTACGGCAGTCGCGATTTACGGCCGTATTTACGGCAGTCGCGCTTTATGGCCGTATTTACGACAGTCGCGCTTTACGACGGTATTTACGGCAGTCGCGCTTTACGGCCGTATTTACGACAGTCGCGCTTTACGGCCGTATTTACGGCAGTCGCGCTTTACGGCCGTATTTACGACAGTCGCGCTTTACGGCCGTATTTACGACAGTCGCGCTTTTCGGCCGTATTTACGGCAAGTCGCGCTTTACGGCCGTATTTACGGCAGTCGCGCTTTACGGCCGTATTTACGACAGTCGCGCTTTACGGCCGTATTTACGACAGTCGCGCTTTACGGCCGTATTTACGGCAGTCGCGCTTTACGGCCGTATTTACGGCAGTCGCGCTTTACGGCCGTATTTACGACAGTCGCGCTTTACGGCCGTATTTACGGCAGTCGCGCTTTACGGCCGTATTTACGGCAGTCGCGCTTTACGGCCGTATTTACGACAGTCGCGCTTTACGGCCGTATTTACGACAGTCGCGCTTTACAGCCGTATTTACGACAGTCGCTATTTACGGCCGTATTTACGACAGTCGCGCTTTACGGCCGTATTTACGACAGTCGCGCTTTACGGCCGTATTTACGGCAGTCGCGCTTTACGGCCGTATTTACGGCAGTCGCGCTTTACGGCCGTATTTACGACAGTCGCGCTTTACGGCCGTATTTACGGCAGTCGCGCTTTACGGCCGTATTTACGGCAGTCGCGCTTTACGGCCGTATTTACGGCAGTCGCGCTTTACGGCCGTATTTACGACAGTCGCGCTTTACGGCCGTATTTACGACAGTCGCGCTTTACGGCCGTATTTACGACAGTCGCGCTTTACGGCCGTATTTACGGCAGTCGCGCTTTACGGCCGTATCTTACGGCAGTCGCGCTTTACGGCCGTATTTACGGCAGTCGCGCTTTACGGCCGTATTTACGGCAGTCGCGCTTTACGGCCGTATTTACGACAGTCGGGATTTACGGCCGTATTTACGACAGTCGCGCTTTACGGCCGTATTTACGGCAGTCGCGCTTTACGGCCGTATTTACGACAGTCGCGCTTTACGGCCGTATTTACGGCAGTCGCGCTTTACGGCCGTATTTACGACAGTCGCGCTTTACGGCCGTATTTACGGCAGTCGCGCTTTACGGCCGTATTTACGACAGTCGCGCTTTACGGCCGTATTTACGACAGTCGCGCTTTACGGCCGTATTTACGACAGTCGCTATTTACGGCCGTATTTACGACAGTCGCGCTTTACGGCCGTATTTACGGCAGTCGCTATTTACGGCCGTATTTACGACAGTCGCGCTTTACGGCCGTATTTACGACAGTCGCGCTTTACGGCCGTATTTACGGCAGTCGCGCTTTACGGCCGTATTTACGGCAGTCGCTATTTACGGCCGCATTTACGACAGTCGCGCTTTACGGCCGTATTTACGACAGTCGCGCTTTACGGCCGTATTTACGACAGTCGCGCTTTACGGCCGTATTTACGACAGTCCGCGCTTTACGGCCGTATTTACGGCAGTCGCGCTTTACGGCCGTATTTACGGCAGTCGCGCTTTACGGCCGTATTTACGGCAGTCGCGCTTTACGGCCGTATTTACGGCAGTCGCCGCTTTACGGCCGTATTTACGACAGTCGCGATTTACGGCCGTATTTACGGCAGTCGCGCTTTACGGCCGTATTTACGACAGTCGCGCTTTACGGCCGTATTTACGGCAGTCGCGCTTTACGGCCGTATTTACGACAGTCGCGCTTTACGGCCGTATTTACGGCAGTCGCGATTTACGGCCGTATTTACGGCAGTCGCGCTTTACGGCCGTATTTACGACAGTCGCGCTTTACGGCCGTATTTACGGCAGTCGCGCTTTACGGCCGTATTTACGGCAGTCGCGATTTACGGCCGTATTTACGACAGTCGCGCTTTACGGCCGTATTTACGGCAGTCGCGCTTTACGGCCGTATTTACGGCAGTCGCGCTTTACGGCCGTATTTACGGCAGTCACGCTTTACGGCCGTATTTACGGCAGTCGCGATTTACAGCCGTATTTACGACAGTCGCGATTTACGGCCGTAGTTTCGACAGTCGCGCTTTACGGCCGTATTTACGACAGTCGGGATTTACGGCCGTATTTACGACAGTCGCGCTTTACGGCCGTATTTACGGCAGTCGCGCTTTACGGCCGTATTTACGGCAGTCGCGCTTTACGGCCGTATTTACGGCAGTCGCGCTTTACGGCCGTATTTACGACAGTCGCGCTTTACGGCCGTATTTACGGGCAGTCGCGCTTTACGGCCGCATTTACGACAGTCGCTATTTACGGCCGCATTTACGACAGTCGCTATTTACGGCCGCATTTTCGACAGTCGCGATTTACGGCCGTATTTACGACAGTCGCGCTTTACGGCCGTATTTACGACAGTCGCGCTTTACGGCCGTATTTACGACAGTCGCGCTTTACGGCCGTATTTACGGCAGTCGCGCTTTACGGCCGTATTTACGGCTAGTCGCGCTTTACGGCCGTATTTACGACAGTCGCTATTTACGGCCGTATTTACGACAGTCGCGCTTTACGGCCGTATTTACGGCAGTCGCGCTTTACGGCCGTATTTACGACAGTCGCGCTTTACGGCCGTATTTACGACAGTCGCGATTTACGGCCGTATTTACGGCAGTCGCGCATTACGGCCCGTATTTACGGCAGTCGCGCTTTACGGCCGTATTTACGACAGTCGCGCTTTTCGGCCGTATTTACGACAGTCGCGCTTTACGGCCGTATTTACGGCAGTCGCGCTTTACGGCCGTATTTACGGCAGTCCCGCTTTACGGCCGTATTTACGGCAGTCGCGCTTTACGGCCGTATTTACGACAGTCGCGCTTTACGGCCGTATTTACGACAGTCGCGATTTACGGCCGTATTTACGGCAGTCGCGCTTTACGGCCGTATTTACGGCAAGTCGCGCTTTACGGCCGTATTTACGGCAGTCGCGCTTTACGGCCGTATTTACGACAGTCGCGATTTACGGCCGTATTTACGGCAGTCGCGCTTTACGGCCGTATTTACGGCAGTCGCGCTTTACGGCCGTATTTACGACAGTCGCGATTTACGGCCGTATTTACGACAGTCGCGCTTTACGGCCGTATTTACGACAGTCGCGCTTTACGGCCGTATTTACGGCAGTCGCGCTTTACGGCCGTATTTACGACAGTCGCGCTTTACGGCCGTATTTACGGCAGTCGCGCTTTACGGCCGTATTTACGGCAGTCGCGCTTTACGGCCGTATTTACGACAGTCGCGCTTTACGGCCGTATTTACGGCAGTCGCGCTTTACGGCCGTATTTACGGCAGTCGCGATTTACGGCCGTATTTACGGCAGTCGCGCTTTACGGCCGTATTTACGACAGTCGCGCTTTACGGCCGTATTTACGACAGTCGCGCTTTACGGCCGTATTTACGGCAGTCGCGCTTTACGGCCGTATTTACGGCAGTCGCGCTTTACGGCCGTATTTACGGCAGTCGCGCTTTACGGCCGTATTTACGGCAGTCGCGCTTTACGGCCGTATTTACGACAGTCGCGATTTACGGCCGTATTTACGACAGTCGCGCTTTACGGCCGTATTTACGGCAGTCGCGCTTTACGGCCGTATTTACGACAGTCGCGCTTTACGGCCGTATTTACGGCAGTCGCTATTTACGGCCGTATTTACGGCAGTCGCTATTTACGGCCGTATTTACGGCAGTCGCGCTTTACGGCCGTAGTTACGACAGTCGCGCTTTACGGCCGTATTTACGACAGTCGCGCTTTACGGCCGTATTTACGGCAGTCGCGCTTTACGGCCGTAGTTACGGCAGTCGCGCTTTACGGCCGTATTTACGGCAGTCGCGCTTTTACGGCCGTATTTACGACAGTCGCGCTTTTTGGCCGTATTTACGACAGTCCGCGCTTTACGGCCGTATTTACGGCAGTCGCGCTTTACGGCCGTAGGTACGACAGTCGCGCTTTACGGCCGTATTTACGACAGTCGGGATTTACGGCCGTATTTACGACAGTCGCGCTTTACGGCCGTATTTACGACAGTCGCGCTTTACGGCCGTATTTACGGCAGTCGCGCTTTACGGCCGTATTTACGACAGTCGCGCTTTTCGGCCGTATTTACGACAGTCGCGCTTTACGGCCGTATTTACGACAGTCGCGCTTTACGGCCGTAGTTACGACAGTCGCGCTTTACGGCCGTATTTACGACAGTCGCGCTTTACGGCCGTATTTACGGCAGTCGCGCTTTACGGCCGTATTTACGACAGTCGCGCTTTACGGCCGTTTTTACGACAGTCGCGATTTACGGCCGTATTTACGGCAGTCGCGCTTTACGGCCGTATTTACGACAGTCGCGCTTTACGGCCGTATTTACGACAGTCGCGCTTTACGGCCGTATTTACGACAGTCGCGATTTACGGCCGTATTTACGACAGTCGCGCTTTACGGCCGTATTTACGACAGTCGCGCTTTACGGCCGTATTTACGGCAGTCGCGATTTACGGCCGTATTTACGGCAGTCGCGCTTTACGGCCGTATTTACGGCAGTCGCGCTTTACGGCCGTATTTACGACAGTCGCGCTTTACGGCCGTATTTACGGCAGTCGCGCTTTACGGCCGTATTTACGGCAGTCGCGCTTTACGGCGTATTTACGGCAGTCGCGATTTACGGCCGTATTTACGGCAGTCGCGCTTTACGGCCGTATTTACGGCAGTCGCGCTTTACGGCCGTATTTACGGCAGTCGCGCTTTACTGCCGTATTTACGGCAGTCGCGCTTTACGGCCGTATTTACGGCAGTCGCGCTTTACGGCCGTATTTACGGCAGTCGCGCTTTACGGCCGTATTTACGACAGTCGCGCTTTACGGCCGTAGTTTCGACAGTCGCGCTTTACGGCCGTATTTACGACAGTCGGGATTTACGGCCGTATTTACGACAGTCGCGCTTTACGGCCGTATTTACGGCAGTCGCGCTTTACGGCCGTATTTACGACAGTCGCGCTTTACGGCCGTATTTACGGCAGTCGCGCTTTACGGCCGTATTTACGACAGTCGCGCTTTACGGCCGTATTTACGGCAGTCGCGCTTTACGGCCGTATTTACGACAGTCGCGCTTTACGGCCGTATTTACGACAGTCGCGATTTACGGCCGTATTTACGACAGTCGCGCTTTACGGCCGTATTTACGGCAGTCGCGCTTTACGGCCGTATTTACGGCAGTCGCGCTTTACGGCCGTATTTACGACAGTCGCGCTTTACGGCCGTATTTACGGCAGTCGCGCTTTACGGCCGTATTTACGGCAGTCGCGCTTTACGGCCGTAGTTACGACAGTCGCGCTTTACGGCCGTATTTACGACAGTCGCGATTTACGGCCGTATTTACGGCAGTCGCGCTTTACGGCCGTATTTACGGCAGTCGCGCTTTACGGCCGTATTTACGGCAGTCGCGCTTTACGGCCGTATTTACGGCAAGTCGCGCTTTACGGCCGTATTTACGGCAGTCGCGCTTTACGGCCGTATTTACGGCAGTCGCGCTTTACGGCCGTATTTACGGCAGTCGCGCTTTACGGCCGTATTTACGACAGTCGCGATTTACGGCCGCATTTACGACAGTCGCGATTTACGGCCGTATTTACGACAGTCGCGCTTTACGGCCGTATTTACGGCCAGTCGCGCTTTACGGCCGTATTTACGGCAGTCGCGCTTTACGGCCGTATTTACGACAGTCGCGCTTTACGGCCGTATTTACGACAGTCGCGCTTTACGGCCGTAGTTTCGACAGTCGCGCTTTACGGCCGTATTTACGACAGTCGGATTTACGGCCGTATTTACGACAGTCGCGCTTTACGGCCGTATTTACGGCAGTCGCGCTTTACGGCCGTATTTACGGCAGTCGCGCTTTACGGCCGTATTTACGACAGTCGCGCTTTACGGCCGTATTTACGGCAGTCGCGCTTTACGGCCGTATTTACGACAGTCGCGCTTTACGGCCGTATTTACGACAGTCGCTATTTACGGCCGCATTTACGACAGTCGCGCTTTACGGCCGTATTTACGACAGTCGCGCTTTACGGCCGTATTTACGACAGTCGCGCTTTACGGCCGTATTTACGACAGTCGCGCTTTACGGCCGTATTTACGGCAGTCGCGCTTTACGGCCGTATTTACGGCCAGTCGCGCTTTACGGCCTTATTTACGGCAGTCGCGCTTTACGGCCGTATTTACGGCAGTCGCGCTTTACGGCCGTATTTACGACAGTCGCGATTTACGGCCGTATTTACGGCAGTCGCCCTTTACGGCCGTATTTACGACAGTCGCGCTTTACGGCCGTATTTACGACAGTCGCGCTTTACGGCCGTATTTACGGCAGTCGCGATTTACGGCCGTATTTACGGCAGTCGCGCTTTACGGCCGTATTTACGACAGTCGCGCTTTACGGCCGTATTTACGGCAGTCGCGCTTTACGCCGTATTTACGGCAGTCGCGATTTACGGCCGTATTTACGACAGTCGCGCTTTACGGCCGTATTTACGGCAGTCGCGCTTTACGGCCGTATTTACGGCAGTCGCGCTTTACGGCCGTATTTACGGCAGTCGCGATTTACGGCCGTATTTACGGCAGTCGCGCTTTACGGCCGTATTTACGACAGTCGCGCTTTACGGCCGTATTTACGGCAGTCGCGCTTTACGGCCGTATTTACGGCAGTCGCGATTTACGGCCGTATTTACGACAGTCGCGCTTTACGGCCGTATTTACGGCAGTCGCGCTTTACGGCCGTATTTACGGCAGTCGCGCTTTACGGCCGTATTTACGGCAGTCGCGATTTACGGCCGTATTTACGACAGTCGCGCTTTACGGCCGTATTTACGACAGTCGCGCTTTACGGCCGTATTTACGACAGTCGCGATTTACGGCCGTAGTTTCGACAGTCGCGCTTTACGGCCGTATTTACGACAGTCGGGATTTACGGCCGTATTTACGACAGTCGCGCTTTACCGGCCGTATTTACGGCAGTCGCGCTTTACGGCCGTATTTACGGCAGTCGCGCTTTACGGCCGTATTTACGACAGTCGCGCTTTACGGCCGTATTTACGGCAGTCGCGCTTTACGGCCGCATTTACGACAGTCGCTATTTACGGCCGCATTTACGACAGTCGCTATTTACGGCCGCATTTTCGACAGTCGCGATTTACGGCCGTATTACGACAGTCGCGCTTTACGGCCGTATTTACGACAGTCGCGCTTTACGGCCGTATTTACGACAGTCGCGCTTTACGGCCGTATTTACGGCAGTCGCGCTTTACGGCCGTATTTACGGCAGTCGCGCTTTACGGCCGTATTTACGACAGTCGCTATTTACGGCCGTATTTACGACAGTCGCCCTTTACGGCCGTATTTACGGCAGTCGCGCTTTACGGCCGTATTTACGACAGTCGCGCTTTACGGCCGTATTTACGACAGTCGCGATTACGGCCGTATTTACGGCAGTCGCGCATTACGGCCGTATTTACGGCAGTCGCGCTTTACGGCCGTATTTACGACAGTCGCGCTTTTCGGCCGTATTTACGACAGTCACGCTTTACGGCCGTATTTACGGCAGTCGCGCTTTACGGCCGTATTTACGGCAGTCCCGCTTTACGGCCGTATTTACGGCAGTCGCGCTTTACGGCCGTATTTACGGCAGTCGCGATTTACGGCCGTATTTACGGCAGTCGCGCTTTACGGCCGTATTTACGACAGTCGCTATTTACGGCCGCATTTACGACAGTCGCGATTTACGGCCGTATTTACGACAGTCGCGCTTTACGGCCGTATTTACGACAGTCGCGCTTTACGGCCGTATTTACGGCAGTCGCGCTTTACGGCCGTATTTACGACAGTCGCGCTTTACGGCCGTATTTACGACAGTCGCGCTTTACGGCCGTATTTACGGCAGTCGCGCTTTACGGCCGTATTTACGGCAGTCGCGCTTTACGGCCGTATTTACGGCAGTCGCGCTTTACGGCCGTATTTACGACAGTCGCGCTTTACGGCCGTATTTACGGCAGTCGCGCTTTACGGCCGTATTTACGGCAGTCGCGCTTTACGGCCGTATTTACGACAGTCGCGCTTTACGGCCGTATTTACGGCAGTCGCGATTTACGGCCGTATTTACGACAGTCGCGATTTATGGCCGTATTTACGGCAGTCGCGCTTTACGGCCGTATTTACGGCAGTCGCGCTTTACGGCCGTATTTACGACAGTCGCGCTTTTCGGCCGTATTTACGACAGTCGCGCTTTACGGCCGTATTTACGGCAGTCGCGCTTTACGGCCGTATTTACGGCAGTCGCGCTTTACGGCCGTATTTACGGCAGTCGCGCTTTACGGCCGTATTTACGACAGTCGCGCTTTACGGCCGTATTTACGACAGTCGCGCTTTACGGCCGTATTTACGGCAGTCGCGCTTTACGGCCGTATTTACGACAGTCGCGATTTACGGCCGTATTTACGGCAGTCGCGATTTACGGCCGTATTTACGACAGTCGGGATTTACGGCCGTATTTACGACAGTCGCGCTTTACGGCCGTATTTACGGCAGTCGCGCTTTTACGGCCGTATTTACGGCAGTCGCGCTTTACGGCCGTATTTACGGCAGTCGCGCTTTACGGCCGTATTTACGACAGTCGCGATTTACGGCCGTATTTACGGCAGTCGCGCTTTACGGCCGTATTTACGGCAGTCGCGCTTTACGGCCGTATTTACGACAGTCGCGCTTTACGGCCGTATTTACGACAGTCGCGATTTACGGCCGTATTTACGGCAGTCGCGCTTTACGGGCCGTATTTACGACAGTCGCGCTTTACGGCCGTATTTACGGCAGTCGCGATTTACGGCCGTATTTACGGCAGTCGCGCTTTACGGCCGTATTTACGGCAGTCGCGCTTTACGGCCGTATTTACGACAGTCGCGCTTTACGGCCGTATTTACGGCAGTCGCTCTTTACGGCCGTATTTACGGCAGTCGCGCTTTACGGCCGTATTTACGACAGTCGCGCTTTACGGCCGTATTTACGGCAGTCGCGCTTTACGGCCGTATTTACGGCAGTCGCGCTTTACGGTCCGTATTTACGGCAGTCGCGCTTTACGGCCGTATTTACGGCAGTCGCGCTTTACGGCCGTATTTACGACAGTCGCGCTTTTCGGCCGTATTTACGACAGTCGCGCTTTACGGCCGTATTTACGACAGTCGCGCTTTACGGCCGTATTTACGGCAGTCGCGCTTTACGGCCGTATTTACGGCAGTCGCGCTTTAACGGCCGTATTTACGGCAGTCGCGCTTTACGGCCGTATTTACGGCAGTCGCGCTTTACGGCCGTATTTACGACAGTCGCGCTTTACGGCCGTAGTTTCGACAGTCGCGCTTTACGGCCGTATTTACGACAGTCGGGATTTACGGCCGTATTTACGACAGTCGCGCTTTACGGCCGTATTTACGGCAGTCGCGCTTTACGGCCGTATTTACGGCAGTCGCGCTTTACGGCCGTATTTACGACAGTCGCGATTTACGGCCGTATTTACGGCAGTCGCGCTTTACGGCCGTATTTACGACAGTCGCGCTTTACGGCCGTATTTACGACAGTCGCTATTTACGGCCGCATTTACGACAGTCGCGCTTTACGGCCGTATTTACGACAGTCGCGCTTTACGGCCGTATTTACGACAGTCGCGCTTTACGGCCGTATTTACGGCAGTCGCGCTTTACGGCCGTATTTACGGCAGTCGCGCTTTACGGCCGTATTTACGGCAGTCGCGCTTTACGGCCGTATTTACGGCAGTCGCGATTTACGGCCGTATTTACGGCAGTCGCGCTTTACGGCCGTATTTACGACAGTCGCGCTTTTCGGCCGTATTTACGACAGTCGCGCTTTACGGCCGTATTTACGACAGTCGCGATTTACGGCCGTATTTACGGCAGTCGCGCTTTACGGCCGTATTTACGGCAGTCGCGCTTTACGGCCGTATTTACGGCAGTCGCGCTTTACGGCCGTATTTACGGCAGTCGCGCTTTACGGCCGTATTTACGGCAGTCGCGCTTTACGGCCGTATTTACGACAGTCGCGATTTACGGCCGTATTTACGGCAGTCGCGCTTTACGGCCGTATTTACGGCAGTCGCGATTTACGGCCGTATTTACGGCAGTCGCGCTTTACGGCCGTATTTACGGCAGTCGCGCTTTACGGCCGTATTTACGGCAGTCGCGCTTTACGGCCGTATTTACGGCAGTCGCGCTTTACGGCCGTATTTACGGCAGTCGCGCTTTACGGCCGTATTTACGACAGTCGCGCTTTACGCCGTATTTACGGCAGTCGCGATTTACGGCCGTATTTACGGCAGTCGCGCTTTACGGCCGTATTTACGACAGTCGCGCTTTACGGCCGTATTTACGGCAGTCGCGATTTACGGCCGTATTTACGGCAGTCGCGCTTTACGGCCGTATTTACGACAGTCGCGCTTTACGGCCGTATTACGACAGTCGCGCTTTACGGCCGTATTTACGACAGTCGCGATTTACGGCCGTATTTACGGCAGTCGCGCTTTACGGCCGTATTTACGACAGTCGCGCTTTACGGCCGTATTTACGGCAGTCGCGCTTTACGGCCGTATTTACGGCAGTCGCGCTTTACGGCCGTATTTACGGCAGTCGCGCTTTACGGCCGTATTTACGGCAGTCGCGCTTTACGGCCCGTATTTACGGCAGTCGCGCTTTACGGCCGTATTTACGACAGTCGCGCTTTACGGCCGTATTTACGGCAGTCGCGCTTTACAACCGTATTTACGGCAGTCGCGCTTTACGGCCGTATTTACGGCAGTCGCGCTTTACGGCCGTATTAACGACAGTCGCGCTTTACGGCCGTATTTACGACAGTCGCGATTTACGGCCGTATTTACGGCAGTCGCGCTTTACGGCCGTATTTACGACAGTCGCGCTTTACGGCCGTATTTACGACAGTCGCGCTTTACGGCCGTATTTACGACAGTCGCGATTTACGGCCGTATTTACGGCAGTCGCGCTTTACGGCCGTATTTACGACAGTCGCGCTTTACGGCCGTATTTACGGCAGTCGCGATTTACGGCCGTATTTACGGCAGTCGCGCTTTACGGCCGTATTTACGGCAGTCGCGCTTTACGGCCGTATTTACGACAGTCGCGCTTTACGGCCGTACTTACGGCAGTCGCGCTTTACGGCCGTATTTACGACAGTCGCGCTTTACGGCCGTATTTACGACAGTCGCGATTTACGGCCGTATTTACGGCAGTCGCGCTTTACGGCCGTATTTACGACAGTCGCGCTTTACGGCCGTATTTACGACAGTCGCGATTTACGGGCCGTATTTACGGCAGTCGCGCTTTACGGCCGTATTTACGGCAGTCGCGATTTACGGCCGTATTTACGACAGTCGCGCTTTACGGCCGTATTTACGGCAGTCGCGCTTTACGGCCGTATTTACGGCAGTCGCGCTTTTCGGCCGTATTTACGGCAGTCGCGCTTTACGGCCGTATTTACGGCAGTCGCGCTTACGGCCGTATTTACGGCAGTCGCGCTTTACGGCCGTATTTACGGCAGTCGCGCTTTACGGCCGTATTTACGGCAGTCGCGCTTTACGGCCGTATTTACGGCAGTCGCGCTTTACGGCCGTATTTACGACAGTCGCGCTTTACGGCCGTATTTACGGCAGTCGCGCTTTACGGCCGTATTTACGGCAGTCGCGCTTTACGGCCGTATTTACGGCAGTCGCGCTTTACGGCCGTATTTACGACAGTCGCGCTTTACGGCCGTATTTACGACAGTCGCGCTTTACGGCCGTAGTTTCGACAGTCGCGCTTTACGGCCGTATTTTCGACAGTCGCGCTTTACGGCCGTATTTACGACAGTCGGGATTTACGGCCGTATTTACGACAGTCGCGCTTTACGGCCGTATTTACGACAGTCGCGATTTACGGCCGTATTTACGACAGTCGCGCTTTACGGCCGTATTTACGGCAGTCGCGCTTTACGGCCGTATTTACGACAGTCGCGCTTTTCGGCCGTATTTACGACAGTCCGCGCTTTACGGCCGTATTTACGGCAGTCGCGCTTTACGGCCGTATTTACGGCAGTCGCGCTTTACGGCCGTATTTACGGCAGTCGCGCTTTACGGCCGTATTTACGACAGTCGCGCTTTACGGCCGTATTTACGACAGTCGCGCTTTACGGCCGTAGTTTCGACAGTCGCGCTTTACGGCCGTATTTACGACAGTCGGATTTTCGGCCGTATTTACGACAGTCGCGCTTTACGGCCGTATTTACGGCAGTCGCGCTTTACGGCCGTATTTACGGCAGTCGCGCTTTACGGCCGTATTTACGACAGTCGCGCTTTATGGCCGTATTTACGGCAGTCGCGCTTTACGGCCGTATTTACGGCAGTCGCGCTTTACGGCCGTATTTACGACAGTCGCGATTTACGGCCGTATTTACGACAGTCGCGCTTTACGGCCGTATTTACGACAGTCGCGCTTTACGGCCGTATTTACGACAGTCGCGCTTTACGGCCGTATTTACGGCAGTCGCGATTTACGGCCGTATTTACGACAGTCGCGCTTTACGGCCGTATTTACGGCAGTCGCGCTTTACGGCCGTATTTACGGCAGTCGCGCTTTACGGCCGTAGTTTCGGCAGTCGCGATTTACGGCCGTATTTACGACAGTCGCGCTTTACGGCCGTATTTACGGCAGTCGCGCTTTACGGCCGTATTTACGGCAGTCGCGCTTTACGGCCGTATTTACGACAGTCGCGCTTTACGGCCGTATTTACGGCAGTCGCGCTTTACGGCCGTATTTACGGCAGTCGCGCTTTACGGCCGTATTTACGACAGTCGCGCTTTACGGCCGTATTTACGGCAGTCGCGCTTTACGGCCGCATTTACGACAGTCGCGATTTACGGCCGCATTTACGACAGTCGCGCTTTACGGCCGTATTTACGACAGTCGCGCTTTACGGCCGTATTTACGGCAGTCGCGCTTTACGGCCGTATTTACGCAGTCGCGCTTTACGGCCGTATTTACGACAGTCGCGATTTACGGCCGTATTTACGGCAGTCGCGCTTTACGGCCGTATTTACGGCAGTCGCGCTTTACGGCCGTATTTACGGCAGTCGCGCTTTACGGCCGTATTTACGGCAGTCGCGATTTACGGCCGTATTTACGACAGTCGCGCTTTACGGCCGTATTTACGGCAGTCGCGCTTTACGGCCGTATTTACGGCAGTCGCGCTTTACGGCCGTATTTACGGCAGTCGCGCTTTACGGCCGTATTTACGGCAGTCGCGCTTTACGGCCGTATTTACGACAGTCGCGCTTTACGGCCGTATTTACGGCAGTCGCGCTTTACGGCCGTATTTACGACAGTCGCTATTTACGGCCGCATTTACGACAGTCGCGCTTTACGGCCGTATTTACGACAGTCGCGCTTTACGGCCGTATTTACGGCAGTCGCGATTTACGGCCGTATTTACGGCAGTCGCGCTTTACGGCCGTATTTACGGCAGTCGCGCTTTACGGCCGTATTTACGACAGTCGCGCTTTTCGGCCGTATTTACGGCAGTCGCGCTTTACGGCCGTATTTACGGCAGTCGCGCTTTACGGCCGTATTTACGGCAGTCGCGCTTTACGGCCGTATTTACGACAGTCGCGCTTTACGGCCGTATTTACGGCAGTCGCGCTTTACGGCCGCATTTACGACAGTCGCTATTTACGGCCGCATTTACGACAGTCGCGCTTTACGGCCGTATTTACGACAGTCGCGCTTTACGGCCGTATTTACGGCAGTCGCGATTTACGGCCGTATTTACGGCAGTCGCGCTTTACGGCCGTATTTACGACAGTCGCGCTTTACGGCCGTATTTACGGCAGTCGCGCTTTACGGCCGTATTTACGGCAGTCGCGATTTACGGCCGTATTTACGACAGTCGCGCTTTACGGCCGTATTTACGGCAGTCGCGCTTTACGGCCGTATTTACGGCAGTCGCGCTTTTCGGCA